>NC_139023.1:43601760-43743221 GCF_964662115.1 Mustela nivalis | reverse complement strand
GATGAAAGTGTGTTGTGTTAGCTAATTTTCCAAGGTTCCTTTTGGAAACAATTTACCAGATTTCAGAACTTAAACTCATTTCATTTCACAATTAAGGGGAAGAAAACACTCTTTTTAGTTGGATTCAATAAAGACTTGATTTCTCTGACATAGAATCTTTCCCCCTCCCCAAAATGTGTCAACACAGGGACCAGATAGGATTTTATTAAATCTACACTTAAGGCATAAGTGAGTCTGAGTTAATGAGGCAATGTAAAAAACTAGCAAAAAAAAAAAAAAAAAAAAAAAAAAGGGTGGGGGAGAGAGAGAGAAAAGTAACAAAGCATAGGAAAAAGTCAATAACCTTTTACCATGAATAAGTGTTCTCTTGATTACATTCATTTTAATAATTTGTTTCTTGTGTATGTTTTTAAGGAGCCAGAAAATAATCATTTCTCCTAATATAGTGAAGGACCTATTTTAAAAAGCTCTGACTTTTTGTACTAATTTTCAGTTTGGAAAGAACAAATGCAATTGTGTCCCATTTAATGTACTTGTGGGTTATTGCCTTAATGGGCCTATTTCCATTCTGTTATAATCATCAGTTTAGTCTATAATGAACCAGAATGGGAGAGAAAACAGAGTTTGTATGGGCGCATTTATCTTAATCATGAAATTGTTATAACTAGATCATTTAACATGGATTCATTCTCTGCCTCAATCTTAATTGAGCGAAAATGTTTCTGGAGGATTTAATTGTGTAGTAGGTGTATGTGTGATGGGATGATTCAATTGGGGAACATTTCCACTCTGCAAGTCCCTCACAAAGCTCCTAACACCGAATTTGTTAGGTACCCCACCATTCTTGTTGTCCATCTTCTACCCTCAATTCTGTAGTATCAGAACTCAATCTCAGGGTAAAAATGTAAGTTAATATTATATAAAAATCATTGGTTAATGATTCTGAAGCCATTCAGCCAACTGAAAAGATCTTCTTTATGACATACATCTAAAATATAAAGAAGAATGCACTATAGAAAAAATTAAGTAGGGATGCCTGGGCAGCTCAGTCAATTAAGTGACAGACCCTTGGTTTTGGTTCAGGTCTTGATCTCAAGGTTGTGAGATCGAGCCCCATGTCAGTCTCTGTCTTCAGTGTCAGTCAGCTTGAGATTATATCTCTCCCTTTCCCTCTTCCCCTCCTGCTGGTGCTCTTTTTCTCTCTCAAATTAATAAATACATCTTAAAAAAACAAATAAGTAGATCAGTAAGGCAATTGAATAGAGATTATAAGAGAAGATATGCTCTTGGCATTAAGCCTGAAAGAAGTACAGTTTTCTGTAGGTATCAGAAAATACAAAAGAACATCTAATTAGATCATTAACTTTCAGCAGATTGCAAAATGTTACTTTTTGGTGGTAGATAAAGTAAGAATTTTGAATTAACTATTCTTCTTAGGATAGGGACACTTCATACTGTACATTTGTAAAACAGAGTTTAGAATCTGACATAAAGTAAGGGCTTATGAAATGTGTAATGAATTGAAATTAAATTGATTTTACATGCTTTCTAAATTTCCCAAAGATATGGGAATCCAATGTAAGGATTAAAAAAAAAAAAAAAAAAAAAAAAAAAACCAGAAAAAAACAAAACAAAACACTCCAGACAAAAGCAAGCAAGCCTTTATGATATTTGAAATAACAACTTTTCTAGTCAAGCTCCAAAAAATTCACATATTAAATGAATTTATTTTTAATACATTTTGCTACCAAAACAAAGAATTATCATAGTTTTAAGAATATACTTCCAGAGGCACCTGGATATTGCAGTCAGTTGAACATTGGACTCTTGGTTTGGGCTCAGGTCATGATTTCACAGTGGTAAGTTGGAACCCCAGGTTGGGCTGCACGATCAGAATGGAGTCTGCTTGAGATTGTCTCTCCCTCTCCTTCTGCCCCTCCTGCTTGTGCTCTCTCTCTCTCTGTCTCAAATAAATAAATCATTAAAGAATATGGAATATGATTACATGATATAGGACATTTTTTGCCACCTTCTATGCAAGTTATTTTATCTCATTTCAAACTAAATATAAACTTATCTTTAGTTAATTATTTAATTAATTTATCACTTTTTTTTTTTTTTTTAGTAGCAACTGGGATGGAGTACTAGGGCTTTTCTATAGAACAGCTCAAGTTCTGTTTCTTTCTTTCTTTCTTTTTTTTAAGATTTTATTTATTTATTTGACAGACAGAGATCACAAGTAGGCAGAGAGCCAGGCAGAGAGAGAGAGGAGGAAGCAGGCTCCCCACTCAGCAGAGAGCCCAATGTGGGGCTCGATCCCAGGACCCTGCGATCATGACCTGAGCCGAAGGCAGAGGCTTTAACCCACTGAGCCACCCAGGCGCCCCTCAAGTTCTGTTTCTTAATATTGGTGATAATTACACTGATGTTTTCTTTTTGCAAAGATTTTTTGAGGTATGTATTTAAGGTTTTAGCACTTCATATGTTGGTTACATGAACAGATACAAAAAGTGACATGAAAGCTATAATATGTAAATTCAGAATTAGAGAGGAGTTAAGGGATGGTTGTGCCAGTTTGATGTGAAAAAACTCAGGGTAGTTGATAATGGGGGATAATTGCAGATATTTATTAAAAAGAACCAAAAATCCCAAATTCAACATGAGAAAGAAGTGAGAAGAGTCAAAAGAACTTTTCAAAATCAATCTGTAGCTGATTGCTCATATACTCTATTAAAATTGGAGACTATGAATGAGATAACCAATTTGTTTGGAAAATAAATGTTATTTTAGCCTACAAACTGGGAAAATGTCAAAATGGTCATTAGAATTCCAAAGGAGTTTTGATGTGACTGAATAGAAGTTGTCATGTGCACAAATGTAACCATAGTTTGCCCTATATAAACTGTAATTTTAGCTAGTGAGGTTTCTCCTCTTTTAGTAAAGGCTATGGTGACTTGACTTTATTTTATTTTTTGCAAGAGGAGCATATGATATCCAGTCATTGTTCACATGGTATTTTATCCAATTGAAACATACATAGTTTTCCAATTTGAGAAAAAACATAAAATTAAAAAGAAACCACCTTAGTTCTCTCATCTGCAGTGTTTTAGATGTTTGGCAAATATGCCTTTTAAATGACCTCTGAGGCCTGTCAGATCAGGTCCAGCTATTCTAGTGATATAATCTATTTGAATCATTTCAGCCTCCAGGTGGATATCTAGATCATCAGGGACCATCAAAATGACCCAAATCCCATTTCATTTTTCAGGCTACAAGTTTGGATTATATGAAACACATTTTGTCCTTCCAATGAAACTCCATCTTTGCTATGACATCTACAATGCCAAACTAGCACTGGTTGTACTTCATTGAATCTAAGATGCCATCAATCCTAAATTATCTTATTATTTTATGAACTACCAAAAAAATGCTGTCTGCTGATTAAACTGGATAGTATAATGAACAGCAATTTGTTTTGAAGGAGCAATTCTGGCTCTCATGGGAGTCTTAGTAATGGTCAAAAAGCATATTTAAAGTTCAAAAGTTATGGTATTGAAAATTTTGTGTTTAATGTAAACATTGGTATGATCCTGCGCTATGAATTCACAAAAATTTAAATGAAGTTATTAATAACACTGAAACACCAGTAACTATCAGCTGATCATTCACTAATGCAAGATGATATTGGGTATTTTCCAAATATTATGTCTTTTCAGTCTCACACAGGCACATAAATATTATTGTCATTATTATACTAATGTGTAAATAGAGTTTCAAATTGTTTACATAACATGCCGGAGTATATATATCTCAGAAGATAATATAACATAAATGCAAGTATGGCTGATTCTAATAGCCATAGTCTTAGACACTATCTTATACTGTCTTGAAAACACAATTTTTTCCAAATTATTTATTTTTGCATGCCATAAGATTATATTGTCTAATCTTTAATTTTAACTATAAATCTGAGTTTTATTACTTTTCCTCTGTATTCAAATTTTAATTATGCTTTGCATTAGCCATGGATTTTAAACAACTCTACTATAGTATAGGCATCACAGAGAACTGATAATGTAAATTTAAAAAAAATGTTATATAATTTTATAATAATCACAGTTGTAAATATTAACAATAGTGATGATAACAACAATGATAATACTGTTAGTATGTTTGGGCTAATATGTAAATTTCTCCAAGGCATATTATTAAATGAATAATTTTGGGAATATTATAAAAAAAATTCAAAACCCTTTAAGAAACACCTGGAAGGGGACACCTGGGTGGCTCAGCGGGTTAAAGCCTCTGCGTTTGGCTCAGGTCATGATCTCGGGGTCCTGGGATCAATCCCCTCATCGGGCTCTCTGTTCAGCAGGGAATCTGCTTCCCTCTCTCTCTCTCTGCCTGCCTCTCTGCCTGCCTCTCTGACTACTTGTGATCTTTTTGTCAAATAAATAAATAAAATCTGAAAAAGAGAGAGAGAGGAGAGAGACAAATGGAAGTTTCACATGGGCAGAGATTATACTTTTTTGAATAAACTTCTTGTATGTTTGAAATTTTTAGTGTGTGTATAGAGTAACTTTTCAGTTAAAGGTACTGCATTTATTTAATTTTTAGAAGAGTATTTTGTTTTCTTTTTTATGTGTCTTAACATATAACAAATCCAAGGAAGTTGTTTGGTATGAGATCTTAAGTAGACACAATTTAGGTAGCTTCCTGGGGACACCATGTTTAATAGCCATGACTACGTGTCCTTCCACATGATTGTATGATAAAAGGCTTCCCTGTCCTGGCAGTCAAAGTGTTGTTCACGTTATTCATCTTGAACATCATCCATCAGAATGTCTCAGTCCTTTAGACATGATTGGACCACAGACCTATAATAAATGAAGATCTTCCTTGGCAATACCTAATCTGTAAATGAAATGAGAATCTGGTTTATTTTTGTTTTTATTTTAATTTCTGGTCATGGAAGAGTCAAGAAGTAAGCCCAACATATTTGGCAACCACCTTTGTTGGCGTATTTCTGGTCATCACTAAAAAGTAAATCAAAGGCAAACAAAGTGGAGAACCTACATAGGATATCTTATCCTATTCTAATTATTTATTCCAGTGGGTTTGTAAGACCAGAGATACCATTTATCTTGAGATTAATTAATATGAACAAATAGATTCCTCTTTAATAATTAAGCTAGTTCGGTTTGTAATTTTATTTTTTTATAATGCAAAGAGCTTAGAAATTTAATAAATCAATATTATTAGAAATGATTCTAAATCACTTCATTTTTTGACAACAATAAAAACACTTTTATCAACAGATGCATTTTTTACTAAGTTTCAAGTTTGATAATATAATCTCTGTTATTTCATCACATGCCACCTTAACCTCAGACTACCAGAGACCCAAAAATAAATAAATAAATAAATAACAAAACAAACAAGCAAAAAGAAAAAAAAAGAAGAAGAAGAAAAGAAAAGAAACAAAACAGGATATCTCCCTTAACTATTTCCATTATCCTTCCTTTCCAGCTTTTCACACAACACATTTTAAGACTCACGAATGACTTTTAGATTATTGCAAAGTTAGCACAAATAATCATCCAATCACAAAATGGAAGCATTATATTATTCATTTATGTCTTACTGCAGTTTTTCAGTAAGTGAAAGAACCAGGTAAAGAGACAGCAAGAGATTCTACATAACAACAAATCTAACTGTGTTTCTATTGGGATATTCATTCAATAATGGAGAAATCTGCACTAGGAAGAGAAGAAATGGTTAAGTTTGAAATGCCCAGGTATTTTGTCCAATTATAGCTAACCATTCAAGAGTCATTCAAAAGCTATGAATTAAATACGCTGTCAAAGTAAAGACATAAATGCATGCCAAGAAATGCAGAATCAAATGACTTTCTCCATTTGGAAGAGCCAATAATGGCTTTTTTTTAATAGTGTAAAAAGTGATCTTTTATGCTACTAAATGCCATCATTACTATCACCCTATAAATCTCATTAAGCAATGACTTGCACTTAAAAACAACATGAACTTGATTTATAATTCAAAGGACAAACATTGGAATAATTTTACTGTAAAAATTTAGACTCAAATGATTAAAGACGATAAATTTACGATCTATGAGTAATCAACTAGACTAGCCTATTTTCTTCTTCTTCTTTTTTTTTTTTGGCCATTAATTAGACTGTGTTTAAAAAGACTGAGAAATAATATCAGCATAACTCTGGTACTATTTTTTTTTCCTTTCTTCCTCAAAGCAGTAGATAATCCTGTATCTTGAACAACAAATACTAAAGCTGTATTTTTAAAACAGAGCTCCTATAATTTCAGTTTCAATCATGACAGGGTGTAAATGCGGATATTTGATTACACAAAGATGATGTGCCTCTTTATTCTATATTTCTATGAAATTTTGTACTCAGTCTTGGAGGTAACATTTCAACCCAAATAGGGCTTGAAATGAACCAGTTCTACTTTTTCTTACATTTGGCCCACGATTTAACAATTATGAGTCTATTTTGTTGTTGTTGTTGTTGTTTTAAGATTATATTTATTTATTTATTTGACAAAGAGAGAGACAGCACAAGCAGGGACAACAGCAGGCAGAGGGAAAGGGAGAAGCAAGCTCCCTACTGAGCAGGGAGCAAGATGCTAGGCTAGATCCCAGGACACTGGGATCATGACCTGAGCTGAAGGTAGACCCTTTTCTATTTTCTTCTATTCCTGAAAATTTCGGTAGTTAAAAAACAAACAAACAAACAAAAAACTCTGATTTCAGGTTTCTCAATGTATGATATTCTTATAACTTCAGGACGTTTGGAGGACTTAGTTAGCAGGACTTAGTTTTTCTTTTAGTCAACATTTCTCTTCAAATGATTATTACAACTAAGCATTTTAAACACTGTAAAATAATATTTTGCATTTATACAGGGACCTTGTCATCATCTGCCAAATGCTTTAATGCTTATTTAGTTTACCCATCTCTGAGAAAAAGGTATTGTTGACAAGGTGCATTATTTTTATTTTTGTATGAAAGATGGGATAAATGAATCTTGTAGAAATAGTCACTGTTCAAGGCACTAAAAATATAATAACTAAACTGGGACAAGAATATAATTCTCCAGTTCTAAATTCTAATCCAGCACAATTAAATCTAGTCAATGATGCCTAATCACAAGGAAAAGATTAAAGGCCAGCCTCCCCCACCCTAGTTCTCTCTTTCCCAGGAGTTAGCTCAGCATTTCTTCCTGACAACTTTTCCTATTTCTTCTGAGTCCCTTTCCTTTTTCTCTTTCAAAAGTACCTCCTCACTAAATCTTGAATCCATATAATTTTGTTTTGGAAGCTGCTTCTCAGAGGATTCAAGCTAGAATGAGCTCTTTCCTCTAACACCATTAGGGGAATATCAATAGCCCCATTCCTTTCTGAGAGTTAAATATGTAATACAAAATGACTAATTCACTCTTATCAATAGACAACAAAAATGCACAAACCCAGGATCATCATATTAAAAATATTCTTTATCCTTCATCGGTATGGCTATTAATAGAAGCATGATTTGTACAAATATTTTACTTCGCATAAGAAATATATCAAACTATATCTTATATTTCTTAAACCACATAATTCCAGTTTCCTGAAATTAATTTTAATAAAATCATCTTCAGAAGCACACGAAGAATTACAAGGATGACCACAATGGTTATTTTTAATGAGAAAAACAGCAATACTATTTATTGAATAAAATTTTAGAAAAAAACAATGTGTGTGTATGTGTTCTTGTATGTGTGCATACTCATTTACACACAAAATGAATGGGATGATAGAAAACAAAATCTAACCCAGATTTCAGTTTTCCTACTTAGCAAAAATATAGATAGATTTAATATTTCACTTCTGCAATTCTGTATTTCCTTAATAGATATGCATAATCACCATGCATAAGGTGATGTCACACCACTGTAAAGACATACACATTGGCTTACCATAAAAGGGAAATTGAAAAAAGAAATGATATCTTCATCACTCATAACTTCATTTTTCAAAGTTGAAATATGTTTTAATTTTTTTCAAAATGTTATAAATTATTTGTGAATCTTTAGTGCCTGCAATTTTGGAAACCTGAGTGATTGATATTTACTATTCATAAATAACTGTATTCAAAATTCTGAAATATCAGCAATTATATAAACACTCATAAATTGACAGAGCTCAATATCCAAAGTAAAGTGAAATATACACTCCACGCCTCAATGCCATCTTCAGATGAGCTGAGTGAATCTCTCGAAAGACTAACAAATAAATTAACATGTACTTTTTTAATATTTAAAGATCCAATTCTTTGTTTTTTTACAAAGTTTTGTTTAATTAAATCACTCTGTGGAAATGTGACTCATTTCCCATATAGAGAAATTAATATTCTGAATCATTAATTTATTCATTTATTCACTTAACAAATATGGTTTGCCTGTAGTCATTTTGCTGATCATTAAACTAGTTTCAGTACTGGAATAAAGAAAATCATTATCAACCTTTCCAAGAGCATGTAGTCATTCAATAACAAATATTTATCAATATTTTATTTTGTTCTATAAGCTGATAGTGAAATAGCAAATAAGAGAGAAACCAGGAATGTTCTTATGGAGCTCAGAGATCAAATGTATAAATGAATGACTGGTAGGACCAGGAGATATTCAAACTAGTATGACAAGAGTTTAGAGGGAAGAAACTTTGTCTCATGGTATAAACAATATTAAGCTGGCCTTAGATAACATTTTCCGTAGCCCCTGAGCATCATTTACTTCTTCTCCAGAAATCACTCAATATACTATGATGTAATTATCCATTCTTTTCTAAATGGAGCTTTTGTGATCATAAATAATTTCTCTTGTCTGTACATTTGTGTTGATTAGACTCTTGTTTCTCCAATCCCTCACAAATTTTTCATTGAGTCCTCTGTAATATTCTAAATATTGATAACAAACCCCTGCACATAATTTATTTATTTTCTGAATATTATTTATACTTCTTCATGTAACCAAACCTTGATGCTTTCTCTTTATTTTAATTACTGATATTGATGATTTGTATTTTTCCTTGATTACTCTTATTAAGGTTTTATAAGTTTCTTTATCTTTTTAGAGAACTAAAACTTAGTTTTGATCATTTTTTTCTATTTTCCAATTTTTATTAATTGAATTAATCTACTGCATGTTTCATTTCTAACCATTGATTTTATTTTTCTTATACTCTTCCTTTCACTTTGTTTTCTCTTTGTTTTTTAGTTTCTTCAAGTAAAAACCTGGATCTTTGATTTTCTGCTTTTCTGACTTATTCATTTAAAACTTTCTCTTTTTGTCATGCAGTAGCTGCATCCCACAAATTTGGGTATGTTATACCTTTGACTATTCAGTTCAAAATTTTTCTGTTGATATTTTAAATATAATTTTGTTATTTTCTAAGTAATATACTCTTGTTCCCTGTTTCTCATGAAGTATATTGCTAATTTCCAAGTGGGAAGGTGTTATCATTTTTGTGATTTTTACTTTTATTGTCATTGATTTACTTTTGTTGTCAGTGAGTGCTCACTTTCTCTCCAGATATCGAATCTCTCGAAGTTATGTTCATTCTTTTATAACTGTCTTGTTTTATACACCAGCCTTGGGGCGTTTTTGGTAATCACTCCATGTGCATTTAGAAAGCATTTGTATTTTCTTATTATTAGATTATTCATTTTATCAAGTATCTAGAGAGATGTGCTAAATCTTGTTATATTAGCACAAGGAGTTGTATATTTCTCCTCTGAGTTCTCTGAATAGCTTTGCTTTTTACTTTAAATATATACTAAAAAGTACATATATATTTAGAATACATATGTTGTTATAATATATCATTTTAAAATTCTCAGATGTTTCTCATCAGAAAGGCACTCTTTGTTAATATACTAACAGCTTGAATTTGACTAGGGCTTGTCTTATTTATATATTATTATTATTATTTTTATCCTTCCATTTCTCCATTGTTATAATGTATCTGAATATATATAATTGAATGTAATTGAATGCATGTATTTTAATTGAATTAAATATTGAATATATATTTTAATTGAATATGTATATTTTAAATCTGTCAACTTATTTTAATGATCATTTTTTTCTTTTTTTTTAATTTTCAGTTTAACTCATACATCCCTTAGTCTCTCTTTTTTTGACTACTTTTGGACTAATAATATTTGTTTTTTTCTTTGTTTTATTCTCTATGATCCCATTAGTTTTACATTCTTTTATTGTTTGTCCTAGATAATAATTTGAATCATTGAATGATGACAGTATAACATAGCAGCTATCAATTCAAGGTATTTTTCTCCTTTTTCTGATCTTTCCACATGTCTACGATATATAAAGTTTTTTTTTTTTTTTTTCTGTGATTTGTTTCCAGATTTTTTATTGACTTGTTTGTCTTTGTTCATTAACTCTACTTCTGGCTTTATGTAATCTGCTGCCAAAACCCATGAAATTGATTAAAAGTGGTCATATAATGAGTAGTTTGAAGGTAAAATTGGCAGACTCTTTTGATTTATTGTATGCAATTAGATAGAAAGGAGATTCAACTGTTCTTGGTTCTGAACATCAGGTAGTGTTTTTGCCATGTGCTAATTTTCCTTGCTAAATCCAGACTTCTTAATGGGAAGTGACTGATAAGAGTAGATAAGAGTAGGAGCCTTATTTACTTTAATTTGTGGTACAAAAACTGGGTTTCTTCATAGTCTAAGAGATTCCAAATCACTGGTATCTTAAACAATTTAAATTGGAGGCCTCCATGAACAAGGTTGTGCCACTGGAGAACAATATGCCTCAGGCTTGCATTTTCATTAATATTGTCTGTTTTCTCCCTTGTCAATGATGTTGATAAAGTAAGACACAGCTAACAAAAACTAACATTCTAATTTTTCCATCCATTCTCTTAATAACTATATGGTCAGTGGTCCACTTTCTAACACACAGCAAGTAACAATTTTAAGTGTTTTTGCCTGACATCAGAAATCCCCAGATTTTGGGAGGCCTGGGTGGCTCAGTCGGTTAAGCATCTGCCTTCAGCTGAGGTCATGGTCCTAGGGTCCTGGGATACAGTCCAGCATCTGACTCCTTGCCCAGCAACTCTTGGTTTCTGTCTGCCACTCCCCCTGATTGTGCTCACTTTCTCTCTTTCTCACTCTCACAAATAAATAAAATTTTAAAAAAGGAAGAAAGAAGAAAGAAAGAAAGAAAGAAAGAAAGAAAGAAAGAAAGAAAGAAAGAAAGAAGAAAGAAAGAAAGAAAGAAAGAAAGAAAGAAAGAAAGAAAGAAAGAAAGAAAGATTACCAGCTTTTCAAAGATTCACTTGCATTACTTTTTGGAAGCAATTCTACTCTTAGTTATAAGTGTCTTTGCTACATGCAAGCTGTGATTCTATAAGAAAGGGTACATCAGAGTACATGTGCTAAACTAAATAGAAATAACTTTTCTTTCACATAATAGTCTAGTGTAAACATGTGTATCTATACTCACAGACCCATCCATGACATCTCTTCCTTCCACTTCACCACATTTGTCAACAGGGTAAAATATGATTCAAAAAATGTCTGCATTCTGCCTTTTCCAGGTCAAAAAGACAGAAAGTGAGTGGTAAGTAATGTCCTTTAAGGAAAGCTGTAAAATCTGTAAATTACCTCTATTCATATTCTTTGTAAAAGGACTTAGATATATCACTGTACCTTGCTCATAAAATGAATAAAAATATAATCCTTAGGTGAGGGACCATGTGTACTGTTAAAAGTTTGTGGGTTTTTTTTGTTGTGGTTGTTGTTTTGTTTTGCTTTGTTTTATTAAATGAACAAAGGGAAATAGATGATGTAGAAATTATGCAGCTTCTGCATGGCTAAAAACTCATTGAAAGATAGGAGATAGGCATATAAAAAAATAAAATCAAACAAAGGGCGTATATAATAAGGGCAAAGAAAGAATAGAGTGGAATTCAAGAGAAGAGGTATCAAGGATACCAGCTGTTTCGTAGAGATCTCTGTAAGTGAAAAAGGTATTATAAAGGTACTATCATCCAGGAGTTGAAAAATTTGGGGGAATGCCAGAGTATTATTTAATGAATCATATGCATGCAATAAGTGATGTGTTATTGGGCAGTAATAAAATTTAATGTTTAATATTATTTATGATTACTGATACTTAATCACTCCAAAATAAACACATAATCTTATTTAAAATGTACATCCTTTTGATTCTGTGAGATAGCTTTCTTATTAGACCGGTGTGTGTATAATATGGAGTTTCTTTTGTTAGAATTGGCTAATGAGAGTAATTCATAAAATTAAATGTCTACCCAGTGATGACAGCTAATAGATTTTATTGCTAAAGTTGCAATTCTTATCCCCAGATAAAATTTAGCCTTATAGAAAAATTTTAATTTTACATAGTAAGTTATAGTACTTCCAAAAATTTATTTCACCCTGATAAAATATTTTATCAATTTCTTTTTAAAATATTTTATTTATTTATTTGACAGACGAAGATCACAAGTAGGCAGAGAGGCAGGCAGAGAGAGAGAGAGGAGAAAGCAGACTCCCCACTGAGTAGAGAGCCCAATGCGGGGGCTCGATCCCAGGACCCTGGGATCATGACCTGAGCCGAAGGCAGAGGCTTTAACCCACTGAGCCACCCAGGCATCCCTGTTTTATCAATTTTTAATAATTCCTATAATAGTGACAAGTTTGCATCATGAAACTTATGAGTAGTTGATAATTTTGCAAGTCATGATGACCTAAAACAATTTTTAATTAGAATTTGAGAAGCATGTTTTTAAAAATGTTTTCTTACACTAAAACCTTTTCATGCCAGTTTCTAAATTCAGAGCTAAGAGATCTTCCCCTTCCAAAAATATTGAAAGATTGAAAGACAGAGATTTTTTTTTTCCTTCGGTGGAGTGCATAATGTCAAATTAAGTCTTTGGCAGTATTTATATTTTGAAGTGTAGAAAATATAATGTTCCAGTTAGCTTTTGCTGTGTAACCAAACACCCCAAACCTCAATGATTTAATACAACAATGATTTAGATCATTCGGTGGGTCATAAATCTGGGCTGGATTGAACTTTGAGGTCTATCTGGTATGGATAAGGCTTAACTAATTACAGTGTACTCATGAATTTGTAGTCAGCTGCTGACATCATTGAAACTCTTCCATGGTTGTTGTTGTTCATCCTCTAGTAGGTTTAGTTCAGACTCCTATACACAGTCTGAGGGATTACAGTAAGCAAAATGTGGCAAGCCCCTGAGAGAAAGGTATTCCATGTCTCCCCTTTTGTCAGATTTGTTAATGTCTCACTGACCAGAGCAAGTCACATGAACAATCCATATTCAAAGAATGGAGGAATAGACTCTGCCATTTTCAATAAAGCCACTCTGCAAGGGTAGAGATAAAAGAGGGGACATATTTTTTTCTTTTATTATTTTATTATTATATATTCTATTGAACAAAATTTACTTCAGAATTTCTTATTTTCTTTAAGTAATTGTCACCATAAGATATTAAAAATGTAATTTACTAGGCTCATTGTATATGCATAGGTTATTTGTGAAATTCAAGAAAACAAATACAAATATGGTGGTGTCTTCCTGATGCAGCAGTAGTTTTTTTAAAACTTTTTTGAAAACATTAGAGATGTATTAACCAATCTCAAAGACTAGATAGCTTTAGAATTATATAGTTACATGCTAAATATATTTGATACATTTCAAAGTATTTGACTTATTTAAATTACTTACAAAATTTTTCCCTTTAAATGATGATTTACTATATTCCTTCCTCATTTTATAAATGAAATCCTGAATATGTATTAGTTTTTCTTCATGTCTTTCAAAATTCCATTATATCAAATAAAAAGAGTCAAAACTAACAAAATTAACATGAATGCTTTTATTTCATTAGCCTTGTGGATATGTGGAAATATTCAATAATGAACTTTTAAATTAAGTATCTCTTAAACAGCTTAAAGTATACTGGTAGAAGTTCTGTCTTAATTTCTGCTTTTTCCTTAAGAGATTCTAGAACTATTATGTTCATCTCTTAGAGAAACTGAACATGTTGATGTGGGGAAGACTTTTGGTTTTGTTTGCCATCTAGTTACCTTGGAAACCATACACTTGGAATTGAACTGCATTCCTGAGTCTGAACATGTACCATGGAAACCAGGCAAGAAAAACTCACCTGTATGACAGCACATTACTGAAATTGTAGGGGGAAGGGATACTAGGAAGCTGGGAATATACATATGTTCATTTGTAACTGCTGTCCTTTTCCAGTGTAAAATTTTGAGCTAATTAATACACTGTAATACTTAAAATTGAAGGAAAGCCTGAGGCTTCTGTAGTATCTGACCTAGTTCCTGCTGCAGGAAAGTAATAACATATTTATTACAATGATTAAAATCTTCTAGCACCAACAGAGAACTTGGTCTCCAGCAAGTTTTAATCAAACGGTCACATTTTGTTTGTATTGTCTCAAAATATAATCATTTTAGGACATTTTAAAAATGCACCGATACTATGGGAAGCCCATTAAAAAAATTCAATATCTGATTTACATTTTTGAATTTATGATTTGGGTTTGCAATGTAATATTCTATTCAATAGCACACATTAATCTCTGGTTCTGGTGAAAATAAAATTTCCCAGTGTGGTCAACAAAATTCTAAAGATGTTCTTTTTCTAAGGTTATTATTTTTTTGTAAGGTTATTTTTTCTTTAAGGTTATTATTTCTTTGGGCGCCTGGGTGGCTCAGTGGGTTAAGCCGCTGCCTTCAGCTCAGGTCATGATCTCAGGGTCCTGGGATCGAGTCCCGCATCGGGCTCTCTGCTCAAGGGGAGCCTGCTTTCTCCTCTCTCTCTCTCTGCCTGCCTCTCTGCCTACTTGTGATCTCTCTCTGTCAAATAAATAAATAAGATCTTAAAAAAAAATTTAAAAAAAAAAAATAAAAAAATAAAAAAAAAAAAGGTTATTATTTCTTTCAGGATTTTATTTATTTATTTATTTGACAGAGAGAGACACAGAGAGAGAGGGAACACAAACAGGGGGAGCAGGAGAGGGAGAAGCAGGCTTCCTCCCGAGCAGGGAGCCCCATGTGGGCCTTGATCCCAGGACCCTGGGATCATGACCTGAGCTGAAGGCAACCACTTAATGACTAAGCCACCCAAATGCCCTTTCTAAGTTTATTCAAACACTATTTTTACAGGTAGATTTTAAAGAGATTTACAGACAGAATTAAGATTGCTAAATAGTTAACTTTAAAATAAGGATATTATCCTAGATTATCCAGATGGGTCCAATGTAATCCCAGGAACCATTAAATGTAGAAGGTAAATGCAAAGGAGTGAATCTGAGAGATTGTGGCAGAAGATGGAAGCTGCAAAACAGATGGGGCAGAAGAGAAGTTAAGAGGGACTTGACGTCTGAGAAGTATTGACCCTAGCATTGCAGATGAAAGGAAAGACCAATCAAGTCAGGGAATCTAGGGTGTCCCTTGGATTTGAGAATCGCTACCAACTGACAGCCAACAAGGAACCCTAAACTTAGGTCTACAACAGTATGGCATTGAATTTACCCAACAACCTGGATAAGCAAGGAAGCATTCTTTCCAAGAGCTTCCAAAAAATAACGCATTGTTTTGGTATTCTGATACCCAGTGCTGATAACCCAGCAGAAGCCACTGAATTTCTTTCTTTTTTTTTTTTTTTTTTTTAGAAACATGTGGTAATAAGTTTGTGTTATTTTAAGTTTGTAGTAATTTGTTGTGGCAGTAATAGAAAATCCAGTTAACTACTCTGACCTTTTATGCAACATATTAAATCCATTATTATACTTTTCATTTGTTAATTCATTCATCTTCCCTGCATTATTATGTTCATTAATTCAGGTGGACAATTAAAGAAATACGGAGAAACAAAGAGAAGCAGAGGGAAAGAAAAAGATTTTTTTTCAGCACTTATCATAGTTGTAATTAAATACGTATTTTTGTGTTTATGCATTTTTTTTTAAATTTGTGGCTCCTGCCAGACAAAATACTCCACAGTTGTTCACCACGATGTACCAAAGACCAAGCCAAGTTCTGAAAATTGATCAAATATTTGTTGACTGAGTTAATGAACTAATAAACAGATGGTAGAAATAAACATTACAAAATGATAGAGTATATTTTCCGCATTCAAGAAATTTACAACTGTGTTAAATTAGAGACTATGGATGCAAATAAATATGAGAAAAGGTTATGAATTGTTAAGTTCTATGAGAATAGAGAACAGTCAACACCATAGGATTTCAGAGAAGGTATGCATCTGATTATTATGATTAAGAAAGTTTTATCAAGTGATGGTAAATGTACCACTAATCAAAAAAATATGAATTGGATATTGATAATCAGAGTTGATATGGTATATAAAGCATTGGAAAGTTCATGAATGAAGACAATACTTTTTAGAGTATTATTTATAATTATCATTAGGAGTCTAAATGGGTTTACACTATAAGAGACCTATTTAACAAATGCTCATCCAAAAAAGGTAGGTAGGTGAAAACATGCATATCTAATGTAACTTAAAACAAACAATTTTTATATCAAAAAACAGAACTGTGCTTAAAGTACCCCAAGAGCAAACATCAAAGAAGATCAAAATATGCTTGGGAGATACCAAGGAAAAAAAGTGTGAGTGAATTATAATGAAGGTGGAAAATCAGGCTAAAAATTTAATATTCAGCCAAACGGTGGAATCCTTTAAATATCAGGTCAGTTGGGTTCCCACCTTCATAAATTACGCTTACATCCTTAGTTAAAATCCTTGCTGCATGAGTAATCTCTCTGGTCCTTATTTTTCTTTCCTATAAAATAAAGAAATAATATTATACACTTCATTTTTGGTGTGTGTGTGTGTGATGATTAACTGAAGAGTGGACTTATGTATGTATGTATGTATTTAAAAATTTGAGCATGGTTGACACACTATGTGACATTAGTTTTGGTGTATGATATAGTGATTCTAGGTATCTATTTATATGATACTATGTTCACCACAAGCTTGGATACCCTCTGTTACCATACAACACTATTACAATATTTTTGACTGTATTCTCCATGCCATTCATTACTCATTACACTGTTTACACATTATAAATTCTTAACAAATGTTATAGAGTATCATTTCTATCAGTATCCCAATGTATAGACAAAGCTATAGGGAGAATTAATTACAGGATTGTCATTACTTACTTAGAATTTTCATATCTTGGGATGCATTGGTGGCTCAGTTGGTTAAACATCTGCCTTCGGCTCAGATCATGATTCCAGGGTCCTGGAATTGAGTCCTGTACCAGGTTTATTGCTCAGCAGGGAACTCGCTTCACACTCTGCTTGCCACCCCTTGCCCCGCTTGTGCTCTCTCTCTCCACTCTCTCTCTGACAAATAAATAAATAAATAAATAAATAAATAAAATTTTATTTTTTTTATATGTCCGCATAGCAGAAAATTAAACAGCCACTAGATATTGCCTGAAATTTAACTTCACAAAATGTCTTTTTTTTTTTAAGATTTTATTTATTTATTTGACAGACAGAGATCACAAGTAGGCAGAGGGGCAGACAGAGAGAGAGGGGGGAAAGCAGGCTCCCTGCTGAGCAGAGAGCCTGATGTGGGGCTCGATCCCAGGACCCTGGGATCATGACTGAGCCGAAGGCAGAGGCTTTAACTCACTGAGCCACCCAGGTGCCCCACAAAATGTCTTTTGATAACATTAGCACTAACAAAATATTTGTCTATATTATAAAAGAAAAATTAAAACAAAACTTTACCAAGTAGAATTTGATGAAAATACCAATTCTGAGGATTGTCTATGTAGAAAAAAACTCCTGAAACAATAAACAGTAAACTCTTTGCTTAATAGAAGTAGATTATGCTAGTTTCACCTCTTTATTGTTCTAATTTCTATATTTCATAAATTTTCTAATTTTACAATCTTACATCATTATATTTTTCTAATATATATCTGAAGCATTATAAAGTTACTTACTATCTGAAGATGGCACTCTAAATTGTTAAAACTTTGTCAGTCAGTCACTTGTCTATATAGCTCTTCCATTTGTTGGAGTGGTTTTCCAACAAAACCATTTGTTGGTTTGTTGCAGAGATGGCCTGGTTTTTCATGACGGTATAACACTACCTTAAAACTTTGCAGCTTAAAAAAAGTAACTATTGCATTATATGATTTTGTTGGTCTAGAATTCAGGTTACATTTTTACTGGGCTATTCTAGTTGTCAAGTGGAGTTACTTGGTGAATTTCAGAGGGCAGCTGGGTTAGACTGAGGGTCCAAGGCAGTTTGCTCACATACATTCCTAACATGATGTTGGAGATGGTTGGAAGCCTGGCCTTAGCTCTCACCACCACCCATGTAGTTTCAGGGGATCTCTGCATCATCTTTCAGCAAGATATTTGTATTTCTAACACGTTGGATAGGAATCCTTGAGCCCAAGTTGGAAGCTACTAGTCCTTGAAAAGTTTGACCCGAAATTACATTATTTCTATCATCCTTTTGTTGATTGAGCACTCATAGATCAGTCTAAATTCAAAAGAGAGGAGAAAAATACTTCATTTCTAAGTGAAAGAAGAATATATAATTTTTGATCATGTTTAATCTTCCATAAGAAGGTATCTCACCCTACTACCCTGAAATTTATTGTAATTCTGATAACTTCTTGTTATTTTTAGCACTTTATATTATGTACATGTTGTTAATGTTCATTAGTTTGTTCTTCCATAAAATACTTAAATATATCTCTAAGAGAAACTACTATTAGGTTAATAGCGAGTTTGGGATGTTTGAGTTATTTTGGTAAAACAACATCCTCTTCTTTTTCCAAATTTTATATTATTTGAGAGATACAGAAGATTAGCAGATAAAGACTAGAACTCCAGCTTTATTACTACAAAATATAATATTAAGAATAAAACTCATATCCCTTCTCAGTTAAGTTTTATAAAACTAACCTGAGAAGGGGTCAGATTTTGCCTTTCTAGGGTCATTTCATTCAAGCAGAAAACAGAACCGAGTCCATGTTTTCTATTTTTATCCCATCTCTCAAAAGACATGAGAAAATTGAGGGTGGTTTCGCATGTCATGCTTCATATTTGTCTCCACCAAGAAAATATTGTGTATCCTAATGAACAGATTTCAGAGAAAGAACAAAAAAAGATTAATAAGCCAAACTTCCCTCTTCACACATACACAAAAATGGCCAATGAGAACACCAAGAATCAAAGAGGTTAAGGTGACTCAAGATTCAAAGGTAATGAGTTGCCTATGAAGAACTAGGATCTCATTCTGAGAGGAGGATCACAAGCTATTAGCAATACAACATGCTGAAGCACTAGAAGAAACCGCCCTATCAAAATTTTTCCTATCTACCAAAGCATTTGCCAGGAGGTCTTTGCTGGAGATTGAATATTTGTGTTCCCTCCTCTGCCCCCAGAATTCATACATTAAAACCTAATTCTCAGTATAATGGCATATAGCAGTGGGGCTTTGGGAAGGTAATTGGGTCATGAGGGTGGAGCCTTCATGAATGGAATTAGTGTTCATATAAAAGAGACTCCAGAGAGATTTTTCACTCTGTCTAAGAAGAAACAGGAAAAATAGAGTAGTGTATAAACCAAGAATTAGAAACTCCCTGACACTGAATATACCAGCACTTGGATTTTGAACTTCACAGCCTTCAGAACTGTAAGAAATAAATGTCTGTTGCTTATAAGCCATCCAGCATAGGCTATTTTGTTATAGCACCATGAACGGACTTCATCTTCCATAATACAATCTCTTAATTTATTTTGTTGACATCTGACATCAATGAGGTCATTGCAAACTCCATAGACTGTTAATCTTTATATATTGAGAACACTTAAAGCAGCGTTTCTCCCAGTGTATTTTATGGCAACATTTGCTCAGAAGAATGCTCAAAAAAGACTTCTTTTGGAAAATTTTAGAAATAAAATTTTCCACCATTTGATAATGTCTTCGTGTGCAAACTTTCTCCAATAGAAAATTTGCAATGGCAGTTTCCTAAAGTTTGAAACTGAACTCAGCATATCCTTTTGGAATTTCAACCAAATTCTTCTTCAGTTCTTTAAATGCCACACACATTTACAACCCTATTCACTTATTTAGCTGAATAAGGGTTCCAGCCAATACAGGAAAAAATTAAAAATGGTATTTATAAATAAGGTTGAGGTTTACTTATCTTTTCAACTTTGTCTATAGATTTTATGAAAGGATTCGTGTGTTATAAATGTTTTTTTTTTTTCCCAGAGTTCTCCCTTGCTGTATGAAGATTATACATCTGTATCTACACAACCCTCCCCGCTCCCCCTCCCTTTGAAAGTAGAAGTAGAGTAGAAGAAAACAAAAAAGAAAAAAGTGCTCCAAAGTCAATCATTTAAAGTGTTTATGTTTGGATCAGAAGAGAATGAAACTATTGAACAAAATCAAGTGAGCGATTTAAAGTTAGCCAGCATTTTAACAACCACTGTGTTGACATCATAGAGTCTATAAATAAAACAATTACCATGGATGTTGCATTAAAGTTTTTGTAAAACTTTTGGTCATTCTTTTAAAATTAAAGACCTGAGGGATGCCTGGGTGGCTCAGGAAGTTAAGTGTCTGCCTTCAGCTCAGATCATGATCCCAGAATCTTGGGAGTGGGGAGCCTGTTTCTTTTTCTGCTGCTCCCATTTCTTGTGCTTTTTCTCTCTGACAAATAAGTAAAATCTTTAAAAAATAAAATATTAATAATAAAAAACTTGAGTGGTGATACAGATATCACTAAATATCAACAAGGAGGAGCTGGGCTCCAGGGAGAAACCAGCAATTAGTCGAGGAATATTCACAGCATTCATTTTAGGTCTGATTTTTGCATATCGGTAACATCTTTACCTGACAATCTGCTGTTTTCCAAACACATTCCATTTGATTTCTTGATTGATTTTGTTTGTTTGTTTGTTTGTTTCTTAAAGATTTTTTTGTACTTATTTGGCAGAGAGAGACACAAGTAAGAGAGGGAACACAAGCAGGGGGAGTAGGAGAGGTAGAAACAGGTTTCCTGCCCAGGAGGGAGACCATTGTGAGGCTCAATCACAGGACCCTGGGATCATGACCTGAGCAGAAGGCAGACACTTAACTGACTGAGCCACCCAGACACCCCTGTTTGTTTGTTTGTTTTAAGGGGAAAGCAAGTAATATACCATGTAGAGAGGAGAGTTGGAAGGGGAAACCTTCCATCACATTATTTCTTTATGTGTCTTGGGCTTTCTTAACTATTGATGGAGATGTCTGGGCTGCAAAAGCATTGTATAAACACAGACAGAATCATTGTCTCGTTTTGTTCTCCCTTGTACAAAAACTGTACAACAGTTTTTCAATTTAGGAGCCCAAGGAAGGGAGCAGGACAGCAACCAGAAATGACCAGAAGTGAGAAAACTTTAGAGAGTGAATATACGTATTAAGAATTAAAATCTTAAATCTAGCTTGAGGTAAAGGAGTCAGCATTCCCTGAAACAGGGTATCAGAGCAAGGACTGGAGCTGTTTGAAATAGTATTTTTAATTTCCCTGGGTTCTTACTTAATTGACGAAAAAATGGATGTTGCCCAAGTAGATGGGACTGGAAAAGCACTATTTTATGGACATTCAGTGTTATCAAAATCAAAACTACAACAGCTTAAGAGAAGCTTTAAAGTACATACTCAGGATAAACAGGTTATATCTCTGCCAACCCAAGATACACACCAAGCTCTCTTGCATAGCAACACTTTTTCCTCCCTAGAACGTAAGCAAATAAATCAGATCTACTATTTTACTCAGGTTTGAAAAACCCAAAAACTTCCTGGTGTCTTACAATACTTCTGTTTTATTTTTCATTTTAATAAAATGCAAGTCTTGAAAAAACCAATATCATGTTCACGTAAGAGTTTGAGGGAGAGATATTTTGGCAGCAGGGAAAATGAGGAGGTTTGTTAAAGAGGAATGAGGATGGACTTTGGAAGTTGAATTTTTCTTTGCTGGTTACTGAAATAGGGAAAGTTGCTTAATGCCCAGGATCCACAAACTATATAGGTTGGGATTAATAAAGCTTCATTGGCTTTTTTTTTTTTTTCCCCTTTAGTACAGTTCAAGCAGGAAGTGCACAGAATGGAATCAGTAAACGTCAGTTTACTCTGATTTATTTTGCTCTCTGACCCTTAAGCTGACCTCCAGGAAGACCAGCTCTTCAGAGTGGCATGGGATGAGGGGCCCTCTCTGCACATTGGTTCTACAGTCCTCACAAGCCTGTGGAAAACAGCAGTTACCATCACCTGAGGTGCTCCTGCCATAATACAGAATTGGGAGTATAAATGGTCCAGTATAACCAAGCAAAATGCAATGTGAAAGGAAAGAACCTAATTTACCCAAAAGGTTAGCTCTGTATGTGTGTGCATAGATCTAATTTATTATGTTTCACTGGGTGATTTCATTTTTTAAATAAAATGAAATCGAATTAGTACAATGGAAGTCTCATATTTTAATTGAGCATTATGAAACCATTATATATATAAATCCTATCTTCCACCCATTTACTCAAAGAAAGAGAGGGAGAGGGAGAATGGGATAATGAAGGAAACATGTTTTTAGACATGTTGTGATGAGCACTGGGTGGTGTATGCACCACCATCATTTAGATAGTATTTAAATTAAAAAGTACATATTTCTGTAAATGGTGCAAAGTATATGTTTCTCCTTGCAGCAATGATTACAGCTACCATTCATGGAATGTTTATTACACAGTAGGCACAATGGAAAGTGTGATATATTTTCATACAATCCTCCCTCAAACCCTCATGAGAAGGGCATTTTAATATTTCTTGATTAAGAAACATAATATTTAATATTATTTAATATTTCTTGATTAAGAAATATAAACTTTGGACACCTGGCTCAGTTGGTTAAGCAACTGCCTTCAGCTTGGGTCATGATCCCGGAGTCTTGGGATCAAGTCCCGCATTGGGCTCCCAGCCCCATGGGGAGTCTGCTTCTCCCTCTAAACTTCTCCCCTCTCATGTTCTCTCTTACTCTCTCTCTCTCTCAAAAAAATAAATAAAATCTTAAAAAAAAAAGAAACATAAAGCTCAGAACAGTTGCATAATCAGCTTCATGTTATACATTAAAGTATTTATACTAATACTGGAAACTGATGTATATCCAAAAGATCTGGAAGCCATTACTTTAAAAAAAAAAAAAGACTCTTTTTCCGAATGGCTTTCCTGAATGTCTTTATGATGTAGGATCAGTTTCTTGATGATACAAGAGAGAGCTATGCATACAGAATGATTATTACTATTTATGCATGGTATGTGACCCAAAGCTCATGTCCATTAACCAGTTCACCATATGTTTCAGCTAAAATCAACTATTTGCTGCCTTCTTTTTCCAGGCCAGATTTTAAAAAGGCTTCTCCCCTTTCAAATATTCCATATCAATTCCCTACATACCATTTTAATATTATGTTCTAAGACAAATTTTTATATAGCCTTCCCAGAGATTTTGAGATGGCTAACCTATACTTATCCAAGGGCACACAGCGTTGTCAGTACATTGCACACATCTTAGCTTCTTCCATCATGACTTTATGTACTTCTCATCTTTCTGACACTTCTAAAGTTTCTTTGTTGGAAGAGCTTGTGCTACATTAATTACTTAAACAATATTTATAGTTCTGACTAACCAACCTTGGACAGAGTAGACCGTTCCATGAAGAAAATTGCCATGGATATAGCTTATTAGCCTTATTACAAAGGAGTTTTGACCATCAATTTTCAGGCATTTGGAAAGATGGCAAGCATATCCTTTGAAGTTCGGTGTAACCCCACAGACTGATCTGACCAGTGAATATGAGGACAAGACATGTGTCACTTTCTAGGTAAAAGGCAGCTCACAGTTTGCCATGCCCACTCTCATCTGTCAGAGCACCAGGCTCATGATCCTTGTTTCAGATAAAAAGAAAACCAATGAAAAAGATAACTGCTTTAACAGGCCACATTGGTACATCTTAAATATTAATGTGATTGGGATCAGCTGTGACTTTATCATTTTTACATTTTGACAAGACAAGTCTTCGTTGCTTTCTCCGAATGTACTGTAACAAGACATTTTTAGACACATGGGTTTTAAATTCTTCACTTAGAAACCAACTTGCAAAGTGCTTTGGAGTCAAACATCCAGGGTGTATTCTTTTTTTCTTCTTATACATAATTTGATTTATTTGTGGTCTTCAAGTTCTATTTTTCTCTTGGTCTGATTTGCAATTTTTAAAATACTCTGTGCAGCTAGGATTTGTTATGACAAAAAGATGTGTTTAAATATGCAATTGTTTTTAGTAGCTCACATATTTCTTTGTAGCTCAGTTTGATCTTGTCAGACATAATGGAGATAATTATAGCAGCAACAATACAAATTAATTACATATGCTCTTGATTTTTATGTTTTGCTACCCTACAATGCAATAAGGTTTTGATTTCACACTTAAAAATCCTTAATGAATAATCTTCAATTCCCTTTACACAGAGCTAAAGAAATAAAAGTAGGTTTTATTGTTCCTTAAATGTTTAATTCTAAAGGAATTTTTAAATAAGTATTAAACTAGTTGTAATAAAAGTTCACAGACTTGGAGTACAAGCATAATCTTGTCAACGTATACAACAGTTTAGGAATTGTAAGTCTGATTTGTATGACACATTAATTTTACTATTCTAACACTTTGAAATATGTCATCATATAAGAGAGTTTTAATTGAAATGAACTCTTAAAATAACTATGACACAATTTTAAGTAAATTAACTATTAGTATGTTTAAGAGTGTGGATTCCCTGATGACTTAGTTTAATAATTTTCTCAGCATAACATAAAATGTACTCCATATGGCAGAATGTTTTATAAGAGGGGGAAGGCAAACAATAGCCTGCAGGCCAAACTGATTGCTGTTTTTTTATAAGTAAAGTGTTCTTGGAACATAGCCATACTCATTAATTTACATATTATATAAATCTACATGTGAATTCAGAGTTGATTCAGAGCTAACCTTAACCCTAACCTCAAACAAGGGTTCGAATTGAGCAGAGCAGAGTTGAGTAGTTTATGACAGAGCCTATTATAGTCAACAATGCCTAGAATATTACTACCTCCCCCTTTACACAAAATGTTTGTTGATCTTACATGCAGAACATGGGCATTGAGTCCGAAAACATGTTTCTGCCATTTTATAGGTTATAACTTGACCAAATTGCATAGCTTTGACTTAGTTTCATTTTAAATTTTTTATCTGTAGTATGATTATAGTAATACTTATATTAGGCTAAACTGATGTTTATTTTTTTAAAGATTTTATTTATTTATTTGACAGAGATCACAAGTAGGCATAGAGGTAGGCAGAGAGAGAGGAAGGGAAACAGACTCCCTGCTGAGCGGAGAACCCAGTGCGAGGCTCCATCCCAGGACCCTGGGATCATGACCTGAGCCAGAGCAGAGGCTTTAACCCACTGAGCCACCCAGGTGCCCCTAAACTGATGTTTAAATAAAATAATGTATATAGCATCTGGTACAGAGAAATTGTTTAAAAATTACACACTATTATATTGATGCTGTTTTTGTTCCTATTATGACCTTTTCTCTTAAGACTGCCTGAGCAACACCTATATATACGTAAATTTTTAAACTGTCAATATTTATATAATACATACTTTGAGATTGTTAACATAGTTCCCATCTAGGCAAAGAGATTCTCTTAATGTGTTATTATATGTACTAGAATATTATAATGGCACATAATTGTTAAAAAAATCATATTCCTAAGATTTAAGATATTTGCAAGATACTTTCTAGGCACATTTGGAGTTGATATGTTTAGTAAATGTAAAGTTAGTTTATATATAGTTTGTGACTTTGAAGACATAAAGGTTGATTTTAGAACAGAGCTGGCATTCACATTATAGGCTAACAATGGAGTTTTCTTTTAGGTAAAACACATATTTATTAAATTCTTAGTGAAAATATTAAAATAAGTGAATGGATTTCTAAACGAATATTGGGCCTCTGCCTTCCTCCCTATGGAGCATAACCCAACCATAAGCTGAAGCTATATTAAAAAAAAAAAAAAAGATTCCAATAATAGTCTCAAGAATCTTTTTATTTTTTTTAGGATTTAACTTATTTATTTGTGATAGAGTGAGAGAGAGAGAGAGAGCATGAGAGAGGGAAGGGTCAGAGGGCGAAGCAGACTCTTGGCTGAACAGGAATCCTGACATGGGACTCAATCCTGGTTCTTTGGGATCATGAACTGAGCCAAAGGCAGATGCTTAAATGACTGAGCCATTCACGTATCCCTCTAGAGCCATTTTAAAACAATTTTAAGGCCTGAAAAGAAGGACTTATATATTCATTTTCTTTTCTAAATATAAGAATCAAGTACACTCTGCACATGACTCTCTTTGTCTGTACAGATGTCCGTCTTATTGCTGGGTTTGTTTGCTTTAGGATGTCCTTCTCCTACCATCAGTGAGGAGTATAAATCTAGAGTACCTATATAGGAGGTTTAAGACTAAATTCACAGTGGACACAAGGGCAGGCCCAGCGAACATCACTGAAGGATAGAAGAACATGTAATATCATATATATTTTTCACATTTCTAATTTTTGAAACCCACTACAAAACCTGCGCAATTACTAGACAATGGATATAGAAGTTATTCAAAAATTGTAATATTATGCCGTTTTGACCTTTCCATCACTAAGTTGTTTGCACATAAGTAATGCCCTCACTACAAGAAATTGCCCAAGCAATTTCTTTCTCTCTAGCAAAATTTCCATTACCTCTAGATTTACCATCGGTAGTTTATCCTTTCTTATTAATATTGCCACGAAACTATTTTTCCAGCCTTCTATGAAACTGTAGTGACCTAGAATCTTTCTTGTTATGGAATTTGTCTTTCTGTTTGTTGAGACAAGTAAACAGCCCAGGATTATGTCAAAATGTGTGAGAATATAGAATCATATATGGATTGTGAGTTTGAGTATAATATTTTGCAAGGTGATTTCTGTCTGTATGTTAGGCATATTTTCATAGGTCTGCTTAAGAACTCAAGAGAACTTACTATTCAGCTTACCTCTTCAACCATTATTAAATACCGCATGAGAAAGTCAAGGATTCCCAGGGACCCTTTTTTAATTCAGATAGTGCTCCATATTTATTTAAGTTTCTATAAATCAATAAGTACCTTACATGATTATTAACATACCTGGATGCTGACTATTAGAGTTTTAAAGGCACTCTAGAAGCAGCATTGCTTAGTATTCATATTTGGTGTTCATATATAGCCCAGGGTATTTTCAAGCAATTTACAAGCTGTCAGGGATCTGTGAGTCACTGATCAAAATTTATTGAAAATTGAAGAACAGGAGAGCGTAAGAGAGCAAGAACTAAAAGGAGAAATATGGTTTGTAGCCAAGAAAGAAATTCTTCTATGGTATTTGCTGCCCATCTGCTCTAGAAAATTAGATAGAATGTAGATTATGGAATACACTTTCAAGACACTGTAGTAATAGAGAAACAAAAGAGATACAAGTTCTCAGAGAGGCAGAAAGGTCATTGATTATCATCTGGTTATTTATTCATTGTCTTTAACCCTTCTCTGTAAGTTTGAACTATTCTTTTAAAGAATTGGAGAGGAAAGACAAAGTATGAGGAAATTAGAATAAATTGTTGATGAAGTCAGGCAGCTAATAATGGTATGAATGAGAATTAAATACACACACACACACACACCTTTATACACTCAAACATTGCATATATACATAATTGCATATATTGCACTTATACATTAGACCAAACAACAGGAAGATTTTAGAGGAAATTATTATTTATTAATTACATATTAAGTCAGAACATCAGCCATGACCTGGGACTGGCCCTATGCACTTGAAACAAATGGTCACCTTAAATCAATTATAAGCAAGTTCTACAAACTACTAATTGCAATAATATCTCAACCAAGTCGCTCATACTTTTCCATATCCCAATTACCTTACAGACATTTTCATTTAGAGGCAAGTCATCAATACATTCTTTTTTAATAAATCAAATTTAGTTTCAAAGATAATATAACACGTTAGACCATATCTCAGTGTTAACATGGGATTTAGAAAAATCTTTCTCCCTGCCCCCTAACTGTTCTTGTCCTTACCTGGCCTCTGCTCTTGTGTAGTTTAATTTGTGCCATGGGAAAGACATGTTCTGATTTGCGATGACTGTAATAACTTATCTGTAGGAAAATTTTAGAAAAGGAAATAACTGTAGACACCCACCAAGAGGTATGTTTACAGTGAAGCACAGTGGCACTTATTTGACGTTACTGTTGTACAGGTAAGATTTCCAATCAATGTGCCTTCGAGAATTTTTTTTTCAGGTCTGCTCATCAGTACTTTTCAAAACTGGATAACATTTCCTTGTTTGTGAACCAGATACCTGACGACCCGAGGCCCACATGATTTTTCCCCCCATTTCATTACCATTTATTTTCTCTTCAATATAAATCTACAATAGATACATTTGCTCTATCACTTTTTCCTAGTGTTCCCTCTACATCATGTAAAATGGTTTTCAAAAAAAAAATATTTGCTTACATACATCTTTTCATTTACAATTTTATTCCAACTATCATGTACGAAACTCTGCTCAACCCTAAATAGAAAATATCTTCTAAATCAAGTAACAAATCTTGATTATGTAAGTAATAATTCTGATTTCAATAACAATTCAGTAACATACTGTCACATCTTCTTCTATTTTAAGTATGAATGTGATTAAAATATCTGATGTAGAGATGGGTCCTCTTACCCAAGCAAAAATTTTGTGGTCCACCGGGTTGCTCTTCCTACCATTACAAACACTATCTGGTCAGTTGGTGTTCTTAAATTAAAAATTTAGATGAAAAAGTATCATTCGGGAACAATTCAAACCACATGGACCGCCGTCTCCTAAATATGCCACGCTATTTTCCATGACCTTGTGATTCTCTCTGCCTGAAGGGATGCACACTGCTTCTTCAACCTGTTTAACTCTTTTCTATCCTCACAATTCAACCTAGATGGCACTCATTATTAAAAAAAGAAGAAAAAAAAACTTCAAAATTCTTTAGTTCCTAATCTCCTTTTTGCTGGAAGAATCATTTTTTTTTCTTTTTCTTTTCTTTTCTTTCTTTTCTTTTTTTTTTTTTTTTTTTAACCCCATATGAAAGGATTCCTCTAAGAAAGGTCATGCTTTAGGACAATGACCTTAACCCTTAACCTTGGGTAATAAAATCTTCTCCAGGGTGCTTACTCCTTCATCTCTTCAGAGCATCCTTTGACCCCAATAAAGTGGTCTATCTTAAGTGCTCTCTCTGTGATTTTGCCTTTAACTCTTTGTCACACACTTTGATCTAGACAGTATTAACTTTTGCAACAAACACTACTTATTTCTGAACTCATACATTAAATGAAATGCTAGTACACACCTTCTGGTACCACTCCTAATCCCTGACCGTGTGCACATATTTTGATATCTTTCCATACTTCTTGCATATTTATGTGCAAATACAATAATTGCTTATTAACACTTAATAGACCAACATTATCTCCTCTACAGTTATTGATAATTTACCCCTTCAGTGGCAAAAGTATTCACCTCAGGTTGAGACGTCCTTAATTTGCCCTTAAGCCCCTCGTAGGGTGCTCATTGACATTAGGAAGAGACAAATCCCATCATAAACAAACTTTAAGAACCAGTGAAAACCTCATCTGAGAGTTAAATAAGTTAACCACCGAGTGAGGTTTGGTCATGTTTTGTTTACAGGGTTGTCTCAGGACAATAATGAAATGGTACATTAAAGAGATAATGCTATTATAATGAACACCAGGGAAAATCTAGGTGAGTAAAACCAACTAATTTTGTAAACACTCAACCAAGTGGTATAATTAGTTAATCCAAGTACTAATTACAGCTATAGAAGAATAAACTATGCTTGTGGCACCTGGTAGTCAAGCTGAATATATTTAATTCAAATGTGTGAGTACTTTAGTCCCAGGCCATTTCTGCCTTGCCAAATGGAGGGACATGACTGAAAGTGGTTTAGCTTTCAAGCCTCTACCAGCCATACACTCTGAAATTAGCATGTAGGAAAGGCTTCAGTCAGTTGATTAAGAAAATAAATGCAAAAATGACATGAGTTTCAACACATTGAAACAAAGTAATACCCTAGATTCAGAGAATGCTATCCTTTCTACACTTTGCAAGCTTTAACAAGACACTAGAAATTATGTTATTTGCAGTAACCCTTACAAAAACAGTACAGGTCTCTGTCATCAGGAACACAAACTCATGTGAACTCTGTGCTTTAAGATTTTTCTAGGAAAAAGAAAGTCAAGAACATTGACTTGAGAAATTAGCTCAGATCTAAAATTACAGATACTGGTGATTACATATCAGACATTTTACAAGCCTAAGAAATAGATATTGTTATTTCTATGTAATAAAATAGAAAATTAAAGCACAGAGAGTCTAGGCAATTTCCCGGGGTAGTCATTGGCAGAAGCAGGATTGCTGCCATGGTCAATGTAGCTTAGAGAACACACTCTTAAGAAATAGGGTTAAGCTCCTCTTTTCCTTTTCTGTGTCCCAGTTCCCTCTGCCGCAAACTTACCTACGTCGGGGGAACTGCATTAAGGAGATAAAGTGCTTTTATTCTTGGTGAGGCAAATAAAGGATAATAATGCCTTGTTTTACCACTTTGCATTGATGAAAGGAAGAATAGTCCTTATCATTTCCTTCTCAACCATCACTACTTCTACCTTTATAGCTGACTGTCATTGTCAGAACTGAGAAAACTGGAGCTACCTTAAAACTGTATATATCTTATATTACATCAAAGTCTTCAATTCTCAGGACCACCTGACTGGCCTATGCAGTAGAGCATGTGACTCTTGATCTCATTTGGGGTTGTGAGTTTGAGCCCCATGCTGGGTGTAGAGATCACTTAAAAAAATCTTTAAAAAATGATTTCTCAACTCACACTTTATTTATTTTTTTAAAGACTCTATTTTGAGAGAAAGAGAGAGAGGAAGAGAAAAGGAACAGGGGGAGGGACAAAAGGAGAGGGAAGAGCAGATTCCTCAATCCAGTAACTCCGGGATCATGATCTGAGCTGAAGGCAGACAACTGACTGAGCCACACAGGTACTCCTCAACTTACACTTTAAAGGAAAAAAACACTAACTTGCTATCTAAATATCCTTTTGAAAAACAAAGAGGAATCCACAAAATCTAAAATACTAATATGGTTGGTGAAGTTAGAGTGGAATGAAGCTTTCTGAGGAAAATAACATATAAGGGTTATTTTTTCATAATTTCTCTTTTGTCTTGATTCCTGGATTGGAAACAAAAGATAATGTATGCAAGAGAAATGTATGTATGTATGTTTCCTACTGGATTATAAATATCACAATATGCTCAGAGATAAGGCAGTTAGGATATTTAAATGACAAACTCTCACTTTTAATGAGTTGGACTAGTTCATTGTAAATTGATCCAATCCTTTTATTCAAAATTAAGCCAGTGGTCTCCGAAATTGATGCCTCAACTTTTGTAGTACACGTTCCATAACAAAAATGTTAAATTTCGTGCAAAATCACACAAATTTTAAATAAGTATTTCTTGGAAAGACATTTGAAATCTATTTGAGTCACATAGATATTATATGCTGTCAGTGAATCATGCTTAGAACAGTGGCATCTAGAAATCCCTTCCAAGTTTATGTTGATCTGCAACTCCAAATTCTTTCCCAAATCTTCATTAAACCACATTAGTTTATTCCTTTCCCCTACAGTAATATTCCATAGTATAAACTGATCTTTTACCCTGGACTGATTTAAGCCAGTCAGGTTTTTTTTTGTTTTTTTTGTTTTGTTTTGTTTTGTTTTGTTTTAAATCTTACTCTTTTGTGCAGAGTTATGGTTAATCTTTCAAAGGATGTTGTTTGTTTTAATAGGTACTGTATATGTCATGTTAGGTCCTATGGAGAAAAGACACAATATAAATCTAATATATGTGTCTTTTTCCTAATTGGGATTTCCAATGAGCAGAAAGATTCAAGGTTGAATCCTCATTGAACTTTTTTTCTACTCTATGACTGCTCATTTAAGATATGCATTACACTGAGGTTATTACGACACTCACTAAAAGCTGACTAAATCCATTTCAACACAGCTCAAGCTTTTAACTGACTTGTCAGTGTTTTAGAAGATGACATGCATAGCACCATCTATTGGTTGGGTTGGCTTTGCAGTTGTCACTTTTTTTGGATGTTAAGGTGGAAATTTATTATCAGCATTTATTTAAAGTAGAAAACACTGAAGCAGTGGCTAGTCTAAATAAAAATAAATCAGGGGTGCCTGGGTTGTTCAATGAGTTAAGCCTCTGCCTTCGGCTCAGGTCATGATCCCAGGGTCCTGGGATCAGGGTCCTGCATTGGGCTCTCTGCTCAGCAGGGAGCCTGCTTCCCCCTCTCTGCCTGCCACTTTGCCTACTTGTGATTTCTGTCTGTCAAATAAATAAATAAAATCTTTAAAAAAATAATAAATCAAATTATATAATGATTAAGAGAATATTAGTGTAAGCATATTGTTCTTAAAACTTATTCTCACCTTGTATTTTGTTAAAATATTTAAGTTAGACTATTATTAGAAACCATTTTCTTTCTCCTCAGCTTTAATGAAAAAATTAAGAAATCACTGTCTAATTTTATTTTTTATTTATTAATTTTTGTCAAACATTTATAAATATTTATATTGAGATTTCCTCTTAGTGTTGGCTTTCCTCACATACAAATATATTTGTTAATAAAGAACCTCTAATAATGATCTAATGCATGTTTTTTGTGGCAACGTAATTCTAGAAGTAAATAGCTTACTCAGAACCACCAGTTGTGAACAGCAAAAATATCTGTCACATAATAACATCCTTGTTGGTAAAATATTTCACAATAATTACACAGTCTGTACTTAATCAGCAGATATTTATTTTGCTCCTAGTTAGTAAGAGAGATGAAACATATGTGGTTGTTGCACACACACACTCACATACACATGGAAGAAAAGGGGAGGAGGAAAGGGAGAGAGAGGGAGAGGAAGAAATTACATGTTGGAGGAAGTGCTGTAACAAAAATAAAGAGTGATAAGAAAATTCGCCTGAAATACTTGGGTGTGCCTTTCCATGTTTGACATTGCATGACAAGTACCTTCAATTGAATTCCAATTTTGGAAGTCAATGGTATTTTAGAGGTAAGTTTCATAATGCTAACAGAATATTAAATCATCCCATTTTTATTTTTTAACACCCTTGAATGATGACAGTGAAGTTTAATTTTCTGGCCACTAGAAGTCCCTTGATTGAATTCATGTTCTGCTTTACTATTGGGAAACTCATCCAAGAGATTTGGACCAACAATTTAATAATTAATATATTAACTTTTTTGAAAAATTTTTATTAGAACCACATATATTCTATAAGCTTCACAGGCACTCACCCACACAGACACACACACCATATTATGAAAAAGAACAGTAAACAACTTTACAGTATATTCACTTCCTATAGGAAATACTGTGTTATAGATATCTTGTTGTGAAATAATAAGAAATATATGTCTTGATGTCTGATCTCTGCTTTCAGTTATTGACACAAGGTTCTGGAAACCCTTTTTTATATTCCTAAGTGATATTCCTAATATTCCTTATATTTCTAAGTGCAAGAGTACTAAGAGCATTTTGTTGTTGTTGTTGTTGTTCTAATATTAGGTCTTTCACCCTGGTTCCTGACACAGAGTTCCTAAATCTCTTAGACTTTTCTAGGCAATATTAGTGTGACTCTGATACTAGGTGACTCTGGGGGCAGGAGGCAGGGGCTCCTGGTTGAGGGCTGGTCACAGAAAGACTAAGCCAGGATTAGAAGCGTGGAGGTTCCAGCCCATGTTCAACCTTAGAGAGGGGAGAAGGGCTGGAAAGGGAGTTAATGGTAGATTATGCATACATGGTAAGTCCTCCAAGAAAATGTTGAAAGTATATAGTTCAGAGTTTCCAGGTTGACAAATATGTGGCACTGCTGGGAGATGTCATGCCTAGGGAGGGAAGCTCTGTGCCCCTTACCATATATCTTACCTTATGCATCTGTTCCATCTGGATATTCATCTGTATCCTCTATCATATCCTTTTTTTTATTAACATGTAATGTATTATTTGCTTCAGGGGTACAGGTATGGGAATCAACAGTCTTACCCAATTCACAGCACTCATTTCGCATACCCTCCCCAATGTCCTTTTATAATAAATTTGGAAACAATGAGTAAACTGTTTTTCCTAAGTTCTGTGAACTGCTCTAGCAAATTAATTGAATCCAAGGAGTGGGTCATGGAAACCTCTGATGTATGGCCCTTGGTCAGAAGCATAACCAGCAGGTGTGATTGACATCTGAAGGATGTGAGGGAGAGGAGGTGTTCTGGTGGGACTAAGCCTTCTACCTCTGGGATCTGATGCTATCTTCAGACAGACAGTGTCAGAATTGACTTAAGTTGTAGGTTATCTAGCTGATTTTGAAGAATTGCTTGGTGTGGGAGAAAAAGCAGGTAATCCGATGTCAAAAGTATTGTGTGAGTTTGATGGTTAGTGTGGGAGTAGAGAAAACCTGTTTTAATAATATTTTAAGTTTTATAGCTATATAAAATCACAGTATATAAAAGAAGACAGTATATAACAGAGGACATTAAATAAACAAATATAGGCTATAAACTAGGAGTAGCTACAGTAAATAGACCATAGGAGTGCTCAATGGAAAGCAGATATTGGAAGTCCTGAGCATAAATTATTTCTTTCATCTTACCGAGTATGTAATTTCAAACATTAGGAAAAATAATCCTAATACTAAGTGACCTACCAACCAGATAGGTTTTTGTTTTTGTTTTTGTTTTTGTTTTTTTATAACTCATGTCATTAGCATCATAGAGACATAATCTTATCTATGACTGACTTTAAATTTAAGGTTTTGTTTATAATCTTTTAATCATAACATTCACTAATGATTAGAATTGACAAAAGTGAAAATGTCATGGCTTTGTGTTTTGCAAAAATCATAAATATGCAGAGTTGGTTTTGAAAAGCACAAATACGGAACTATATTAAATAATATTGTATAGGCCAAGAGCTACTTGGTGATTCTCTCCATTTCTGGCCCTAAGATATTTTAGTTTCCTCCCTAACTGGTGACTTCAAATTTAAAGCTGTTTAGTTGTCCTAGTGGCAGCATCTGTATCACCCATTGCATTTCGTCCTTTGCATAGCCTAATATATTTTTAGTTATATTATTCGTTTATATTTGTATTTATTCTTAATAGGTAAAAGAATAAATAATTTTCGTAGTTGTTAAAATCCTATTTTAAAATAAGAAAACATATGGCAGCGCCTGGGTGGCTCAGTGGGTTAAAGCCTCTGCCTTCCGCTCAGGTCCTGATCCCAGGTCCTGGGATCGAGCCCCGCATTGGGCTCTCTGCTCAGCAGAGAGCCTGCTTCCTCCTCTCTCTCTGCCTGCCTCTCTGTCTACTTATGATCTCTGTCAAATAAATTCGTAAAATCTTTAAAAAAATAAAAAAAAAAATAAGAAGAAGACATATGGAATCCTTACACACAAACATTTGTAATTATGAAGAGAAAGAGAACAGATAACAAGAAATACAATCAACTCTCTCTTTCTCTCCCCATCTCATACACACACACACACCCACATTTGGAAGTAATACATTCAGAGTAATTAACATTTTCAGGATTCTTCTTCTTTTTTCCCCCCAGAATTCTTAATACAAGAATGGAGGGAAGGATAAAGAAAACTGGATTTCTTTCTGGATGATGAAGATTAGATATAGCCTTGAATTTATAAATTTTCACATACAAAAAAGTAAAAATGGCATGTACTTAAGTGTTAAAACAAGCTTGAAACAAGTGGTATTACTATCATTTTGGCATGAATGACCAATGTAAAATTTCAAAATGAATATAAATTCACATACTTTTATTTAAAACAAAGTGAATATAGATAAATTATATAATTAGTCCTATTAATACCGTATTTAGCAGAACCTGCGTTTCACTTCGTAATATCTACAATTGATGACTTTTAAGATGAATGACATCATGGAGGCTGCGTATTAGAAATAAAAGCCTTGCTAATTACTTCAAGTGTGCCTGTCATTTCCTTAGTATTATTAATGACTGTGCAATCAAGACATTAAACTTTTAACAGAAAAATATCTATCATATTTTGCTTTTTATATGTACACATGGTATTGAACAAAGTATTACTGCAAACCTATATTCAACTTAGTTTTCCAATGACCTCCATTAGAATGATCCCAAACTCAAAATAGTATTAATGTATCTACAAAACAACATTTGCCAAAATATAGGGGTGTGTAGAATTGTACTTTACCTCACCTTCCCTTCTAGTCTTTCCTCATATTAATAATTCAGCAAATTGTTTATCAGCTGAGCAGCGACTTTTCCTTAATATGTTGTCATTTAATTATCTAGGCGTGTTTTCCTTTTTATGTCCTATATAAAGACATTTATGTAAAAATAATTACTCACACTGTATTTCTATCTTATGCTTTATTGAATAAATATATCTACATTTTATAATCCCATATCCACACAAATTCTGAATTTTATGGGATTCATTTTCTTTAATTTTGTTTTCTTACCTATTTACTTTTCCATAGACTGGCACCGGTTCTTAAAAATAAGGGTTTGAGGGGTGCCTGGGTGGCTCAGTGGGTTAAAGCCTCTGCTCTCAGCTCAGGTCATGATCTCAGAGTCCTGGGATGGAGCCCCGTATCAGGCTCTCTGCTCAGCAGGGAGCCTGCTTCCTCTCTCTTTCTGCCTACTTGTGACCTCTCTGTCTCTGTCAAATGAACAAAATCTTTAAAAACAATAAGGATTTGAGGGGCACCTGGGTTTCCCAGTGAGCTGGTTAAGTGTCAGACTTGATTTCAGCTCAGCTGAGTGCAGAATCTGCTTCTCCCTTTCTCTCTGCCCCTCCTCCATCTCGTACATGCTCTCTATCTCTGAAGTAAATAAATCAATTTTTTTTAAAAGTTTTGAGCAAAGATATACAAAGTAATTCTCTATATTGTATTTTTTTCTCTTTCTATTTTAATTCTCAATAAAACAAATAATTCTAAACTGATAAATATCCTTTTCTTTTTCAATTAGCAATAATCGCGCCTCGGATAAACCTCATTGGCTACGATACTGCCACTGCGCAAAGCTCCTTTTCTTTTTCATTTAGTGATTCCATCAAAGGTTTTTCCTTTACAAGGATATTCTATCCTAGAATTTAGGATAATTAGTTAATTAATATACAGATGGTAAGGTATTTTATGTGTGACCTGATGTGAGTCAAGAGATCTGGGGTTGAGAAAAGTATAATTCTCTACATCTACGTTCTTGCAAAGTACATTTTATTCCTTGAGTCTCAAATTTCTTCATAGGCTATGCCGAGACACATTAAAGTAAGTGGGGCAAAGCAGAGGTGTCTACTAGTAGCTGATAATGATCCTGTCATCTGGATCCACATTGAGCTTTTCAAAATCACTGTGACTGACTCTAGAGGTAAACAATCTATAATACAGTTTAAAATTCTATAATCAAGGGGTGCCTGGGTGGCTCAGTGGGTTAAACCTCTGTCTTCCGCTCAGGTCATGATCTCAGGGTCCTGGGATGGAGCTTCCCATCATGCTCTCTGGTCAGCAGGGAGCCTGCTTCCCCTTCTTCCTCTCCCTGCCTCTCTGTCTACTTGTGATCTCTTTCTCTCTCTCTCTCTCTTTCTGTCAAACACATGGGTAAAATCTTTAAAAATTTCTAGGATCATTTACTTTTTGCCAGGCACTGTGTTAATTATTTATATTTGTTATTTCTTCAAATTCTCATCACAGATCTGTGATTTAGAAGCCATTATCATTTCCAGAGGAAGAAATAATTTCTTATTAAAATCAAGTTCAGATCATTTATGTAGCAGAGCTCGGTTTTGAGCATGAATGTTAAATGTAAAGTAACATGAACAGCTATGATGAAAATACCCTAACTTTATTCTTTCATTAGAATGACTCAGATTGAGGAAACACCTTCCCATTTATGAGCAATTCCCTTTTCCTTCCATTTTTCCCCCCAGAGGGGGAACCTGATACCAAGGAAACAAACAAGCACATTTACTGTCAGACAGGTAAGAACAACAATTCTGCCTCCATAGTTACTAGCTCTGAGGCCTTAGAAGTGTTGTGGGAGGGATGGGATAGCTGAGGGATGGACTTTGGGGAGGGTTTGTGCTATGGTGAGTGCTGTGAATTGATGATGATTGACTTCAGCAATGACTGTGAATGACTGATGATTCACAGTCCTGTATCCTTGAAACAAATAATACATTGTATGTTAATTTTGAAAAGTTTAAATTAAAAAAAAAAGGGAAAAATGTTAGCTAAACTCATGAAGCTATGGGTCTTGCTTTTGTAAAGTGGAATTTAAAAAGGCCAACTCTGTATACTATATATGAACTTGAAAATAATTGATATAATTATTACAATATATGATACACTACAAATGCAACAGATACTACTTTTATGAAAATGTCTCATGATATCTACATGACAATGCAGGCCAGAACACATTCCAACTCTATTGGAATCCCTTACAGATCTTTCAGCTCATGGCGGAAGAATCAGGGGAAGAAATGCATGGAAAAAATTGGAGAAAAAACAAATTATCTGCCAGAAAGGGAAATTCATGTGCCATGATTGTGGGATTAAATAATCTAAAATCTATCAGAAAAAAAAAACCATAAAAAGGCTAATATGACTAGATTTCTTGAGGAAATAACTAAAAGAATGTCTGTATGTGCCTCTTGTTTTATTGGACTGAGACCAAGTCAATCTATAAACTGGAGAAAACAACAGATTATCAATTTGTTTTCCTTCAGCAGTTGTGTAACAGCTTACCAATCCTCAAACTTAACAATTAATTCTAAAAATACTCATTTTTAAAGTCTAGCTATAAGGAAGTAGTTCAATACTTTACCTCAAGACTCAGAAAATCATGTATACATATTTCATGACAGAGCACTTATTATATATTTGAAGATAGATGAAGGGTATTTTCTTTTTTGTGTTTCCTTGTAAGACCAACCAATGGAGGGGTTTCTGCTCATTCCAGCCATCATAGTTAGAATGAGACCATAATGGGGGCGCCTGGGTGGCCCAATCAGGTAAGCATCTGTCTTCAGCTCAGGTCACTATCCAGGGGTCTTGGGATTGAGCCCCTTATTGGGTTCCCTGCTCAATGTCGTATCTGCTTCTCCCTCTCTCTCTGTCAAATAAATGAATAAATCTTAAAAAAAAAAAAAGAATGGGACTATAATGATGTCAGAATTGATCATTTCTAGACTGTTGGTCTGCAATTACCTTAACTCTTTGGTGTGGCAATTAATGCTTCAATAGTTTTGTATTTTTTGATCACCAACATTGTCTAGCATTATTTTATATCTGTTGATTTTAAGAATGCTTTTTCTTTGTTTTCATGGACAATCATAATGTGAAGCAACAACTCTACAGAAAACTGGGATTAATGATTTTCTCTTGATTTCTTGACTTTTTTCTATCTTCCTTTTTAAAAGGATACCTGTAGGAGGAATGTCCTTAAGTGCTCATTCCAAGTGTCCCTATTTAAGCTAGATTATTTTTTTAAAGACTTTATTTATTTATTTGAGAGATAGAGAGAGAGAGAGAGACCACAAGTAGAGGGAACAGCAGGCAGAGGGAGAGGGAGTAGCAGGCCCCTTGCTGAGTGGGAAGCCCAATGAGGGGCTCCGTCCAGGACCCTGAGATCATGCCCTGAGCTGAAGGCATATGCTTAACTGACTGATCCATCCAGGTGCTACTAAGTTAGATCACTGATAGGTTTCTAGTCTTAAAATCTAAGTTTGAGAACTGTTGGAATTGGACCCAAGCACAGTGTAGGGTGTTGAACATGAATGAATAAAGTTGTATTATTATTTTTTTACTAAATGTATTCATGGTTATTACCAGATAACTGATGATAGCATCTATTTATAAAATATTCCAAGAAAATATTATATATAATTCTTTATGATTTTCCTAAGATTCACATCGACATGCCTGCCAATTAAGTAGAAATTTGTAAAATCTCCTACTTATAAAAATGAGAATTTAGATTGCTCCCAATTTATCTCACAAAGATGATACAAGAATTAATAATTTAATGATTATGTGTCAAATAAATCTGAGGTGGAGATAATAGGGGATTTTCTTCTCCTTAGATCTTTAACTTGAAAATCAAGACCTGTCATTTGAGTTCTTACTAATAAAGGTAGTCAGTTAATGCATCTCTACCTTCCTTTTTATTCTTTGCCTCTGAACATGCAAATCCCAGCAGCAATCAGGAAGTTGTTCTGGCATTTTTGTCAACAATTTTTCTATCTTAGCCAATTATAATAAAAGATTAAGAGTTTATAAAATTAAAGCAAAAATATACAGGCTGTTCTAGGTCCTAAGTTCAACATTTTAATAACTGTAAGTAATATTTTTAAAAATAATATTATATTTACAGTTTAATTTGTGTTCATGGGTCTGGTTTTGTCTGCAGAGGATATGTTAAAATTATTTGAAGTGTTCAGTAAGTACAATTTCTCTGTAAGAATATAATTTATATGAGCGGCTGACTGGCTGTCTGGACAAGGTGGAGGAACAGCAACATAGCTTGTGACTTCATGTGTGAAATCCTAAAATGCAAAACATACAAGGTAGAGATGGCAGTAAGTTCTGCCAGAGAAGCTCCATTGAAGGGCAAGTGGCACGGTGAGATGATACACTTGAATGAACGTTTCTCCAGAGTAATGGTAGATAACACGGACGTTGATTTATGGCAACACAATGCATGTAAAGAAAATAAACAAGGTTTTTATGTCAAAGCACAGCTTGAAGTCATATTCCCTGATAGCTGTCTAGCTACATGTTTTACTGACCATGTATGTTCAACTTCTGACAGTGAGGGTCTAACATATTTAATATGGGTATGTTCTTGTCAGAGCACATGAGACTTGATACATTTCTGAGCGCTCCATTACCAACTCTGACAGCCTTACAGCTCTGTTGGGAAATGAAGTATAACATCAGGTTACTAAGCAACTCTGCAGCTTTTTAAAAGTATGTCTTGGAACTCACTTGTTTCTCCTAATTGATTCCATCCACATCATTTTGAACATAAATGGGACATCATGTTTAGAAATATGCTGGATTGCTACTTTCAGCTAACATGTCTTGCTACCTCTGCATATCCAAATCAAGGACTGGCATATAAATGTCACATTCAAAGCAAATTTTTATCTTTCTCTTGGGTTGCACTGAAAAAAATATATATATTCTTCTGGCAGTTCGAGCTGGTGTCTGAAGTTATCTGCACACTGTCAGGAAATAACATAAAAGTAGAGGAGTGATTCTCATTTTTTTTTTAAACTTTTACACAGAATAAAATTTTAATTACACAGTCTGACTTACCCCTCAGTAAACACTCATGTATAGTACACCAGAATTAATATAAATCTATCTCGTGCATGACGGCCATGTCGACGTTTCTGTTGTCACTAAACCTTTGAGCAAGATCGTATCTCATCCAGTCTTGAAATATTAGTGATAAATGCATCCATCATGTTTTATGAGGAACAAAGTGAACTTTTATCATCTTTGACTCCTCTTTCCATTATATCAGAGGTGAAGAGTAAACAATAAAATGTTACATTTTATACTCCGTGTATTTTCTCAAGGACCCATTCACTCTCTGCTCCACATTTAAGAATAGTGCATAATTTAGTGTGCACGGAATATTTTGTGTATGCAGACGATTTTGTAATTTGATGAGGGCCAAAGATGTAGGAGAAAAGGACAGACTGGGAAAGAAAATCTGGATATTTTTATTCAGCATCTGCATTGGAATTGTTGAATTATTTGAATTTTACTTAGAATATGACCATTACAGAATCCTTGTCAAGAGTTGCTTCACAAGTTGTCACTTTAAAACAACTGCTGATATAAAAAAGCATGTTTAATTATGCAATTAATTGGAAGAATATCAGGGTCACCTGGGTGGATCAGGTCAGGATCCTGGGGTCCTGGGATGGAGCTCCACATCAGGCTCCCTGGTCAGCAGGGCGTCTGCTTTTCCCTCTCCCTCTGCCTCTCCCCTAGGCTTATGCTCTTTCTCTCTATCTCGTTCACTCTCTTTCTCTCTCAAATAAATAAAATATTTTTAAAATTTATAAGAATCACAGTAATATAAAATACACACAATGTTGTACTAATGCCATTTTTAAACTAAAGATAATTGTAGAAGCGAATTTTATTTACTGAAACACAGTGCTGTGGTGGTTATTACTATTGTATGGCTTCCATAGTCACACAGAAGTGAATATGGAAAATTAACCACAGAATTGCCGTAAGGACTAACACAAGTGCATTCCACAGTAACCCTTGCCATAGCCAAAGTATAATAAATGAAATTTCAATTATAGACATTATATTTTAATTTGCTTACTTTGTCTATATTATTGACACACTGTAATAAAATAGATTATCTCTGATATTTCCTTTATATCGAAAATTCTTGTATATCCATCCATTCTGGAAATAAAGTGTACACTATTTTCTCATTACTGGAAAATTCACACAACCCCTATATATAGATATAAAGTATATGTCAGTCATAATATGTTATAGTACAGTGTGTTAATAATATAGACAAATTAGACAAATTATACTTTGTCTAACTAATTGAAATATGTGTGTGTATATATATACATATATATACATATATATATACACATATACATATATATATACACATATTTCTATTTCTAGAAATATTTCTAATATTCTGTTGGAAACGAGCCCAAACATTGTTAGACCTATTCTGCTCCACCGCTGGTAAGAAGAAATGAATGCTAACATCAATCCGGATAGCTGAGATTTTGAAAGGAAACTGATGAAAATTGAAGTTAAAAAAAAAATCACTACCGAAACCTACTAAAAAAACACAAAATGACTACTTCTATCACTTCCATCAACAGACGACATCCATTAGCGGATTTTACAATGTTTGCTTTCAGCAAAAAAAAAGGAAACAAAAATCACTAGTCAAAACTGCTTTTTACCCTCTGAACTAAGACTCCACCTCTCCAATATGATTTCTCCCCAAACACTTGGCAACCTATAGTTTTTAGCAGCTTCAAGCAAGATAAATCAATAAGAAGAGTCCCATACAACTGCATCAAATTGCAGCCATAGACTGAAGCAGCCTGAGGTGAATTTTAATTCAGCATTGGTACATTGAACAGAATTTTCTATTCACATTAAAAGCATAAAAGCCTTGAATTTCTCAAATATTTTCTCAGTGCTAAAAAATTATCTTCCTTCAATCTGTGTTCCCCAAAAATCATAGTTCAAAATTATGTTGAATAACAGGATATTACAAAAACACAAGCCTAAAGATAAACACAGGGGTTATTAGTTAAAACACAATATAAATCTGCCTTTTTAGGAAGCAGAGTCAATGGTCAACCTGTATATGTAGTCAACAATTGCATCTCAGTGGAATTGTTTCTGCATTATTTCATTTTGACCTCTCAGAAATTTGACAATCAAGTTAGGTTCTTTTCTGTTGTCCTATTATAAAAACAATTTATGTTTATTGCAAAAAAGTTCAGAAAATTCAGTGAAAGAAGAAAATGAATGAAAAACATCAACTAGCTCTCAGTCATTTCACCAATGTTAACATTTTACTACACATAATTCTCATCTTCTTCTTCTGCTCTTATGCATAGCCACATACGTATTTCTGGAAAAAAATATGACTGTCCATGACATTCTCTTTGTGTCACTATTTTTTACTTAATGATGAATGGATTACAATTTTTAAGCGATTGTTTTTCCAAACATCATATCAAATGACTATTTTATATAAATTTTAAGTAATTTATTTAATCAATCTCTTTTCTTTAGATATTCAGTAATTTCAAGTTTTTGATCCAGCAAATAAAATACTTTGTTGAAATATCTTTCTTATATCCATAGATTTTTAAAAGAATTATAATTTTAGGGCATCTTTATTTTTTCTACACTAAGAGAAATAGAGCCCCACCCAAATTAAAAGTATATCTGTGATAAGAGAAATAAAAATATCTCTGAAATGAATCTAGACTCAAATTCCAGCAAGGACATGAAAAAGCATTTTATTTCTCCTTGTCTGAATAGCTAAAAGAAAAAGTGACTGTTTCTAACTGCTTTACAAACGGAAAATTCTTTACAACATTGGAAGGGGGAAATAGTAGAAAGTATAAGATGAGTAAAGTAATACAGTCATTATTAATTTGCAAAACTCATAACTCAATGCAATTTTAAAAAATTGAAAAGATTTTGTTATTTATTTGGGAGAGAAAGAGAGAGAGTGCTTGAGAGGGGAGAAGGACAGAGGGAGAAGCAGACTCCCCGCGGAGCTGGGAGCCCAATGCAGGACACGATTCTGGGACTCTGGGATCATGACCTGAGCTAAAGGCAGTCGCTTAACCAACAAGCCACCCAGGCATCCCAATGCAACTGTTTTTACTGAACATTTATTACTAATGATGAATGAGATAATGAAAGTAGAAGAGAAATTAGGACCTAATCATTTATTTCAATCATAACATGGTATTTGAAAAACCAAAGGAGGTACAAATGAAACTGAAAGGATATAATATGATACAAATACAATGTCACAGTAAGTGAAGGGAGAAAATGATGAGTAATAGAGTAGGCAGAAATAATCCAGAATCAAAAGGCAAAATTTGAAACTAAATCTGAAAGAACTTTATTTCAGGTGACACTTACATCCACTTCTGCTTAGTGTTAACTTAATATCTGTCATTTTACTTTGTTCTTGTCATTACAAAATATTCTCCTTCACTGAGGATGCACAAAGTATAAGTAGTGTAATTTTTTAAAAATAAAAATAGATTTAGGGAGATGTTTAGAATTCCTATAAGCATTGTACGATCCCATCTTTTAATAATTTATTTAGGAAAATGCTCACATGTGATAATCTGGCTGTTTTATAATGCATTTTCTTCAGGAAAAGTATGTGAAGGAAAGAAAATGCATGCATAATCATTTAGTAAATATATTGATATAGATGGCAAAACAAAATCTGGAAATTGTAGTAATAGGCAGCTAAAGAAGGAAGCACGTAAGTTTGCTTTCCTAAATTCACAGATGAGCATATAGAGAATCTCTACAGACAGAAACTGAAAGCATGGAACATGATTGCAGAAGTAATAGTTAAAGTTTCAATTGGGAATAATATATCATTATTAACTGATGTATGATTATGTTCACTGGACTATGGTATCCTCCTATATTATGTAATTTAAGTCTTAGGACCATTTGGCACAATACATATAAACATGGCACTTACATAATGTAATTAATCATCAACTATGAGGTAAAAAATGGTTGATGCTTCTTGTTGTGTATTAATATAAATATTGAAGTTAATAAATATGTGACATACTAAAATGTTTCCCCCTGATGGTGACCTATCTTCAAAATAGTTCTTTTATCAGTAAGTTATAACTGCATGCAAGAACCAATAATATTCTTCAGGGATAGAAATAAAGAAACCATGGAAAGACCTAAAGTCTTTGACATTCTTTATGGAATAACCTCTGGAGAATTGGAATAGTCTGATTTGTAAGAAGTAGTGTCTGATTAAGAATAAGATAGAACCATAAAGTAGTATAATATCTGTGATTAAATCTGTATTGCTCATTTACTTCCATTCCATAAATTTTTAAGTAATAACGTGTGGCTGAGTTTGATGCCTCATGGAAAGCAGTGAATGAAATAACTTATTTTATCCCCACAATAACACCTGTAGATAAGTGGCATTTTGAAATAAGTTAACTGGGACGTCACAGAAAATACAATGAAGAGTATCATTGTCAGATAAAAAATTTTTTCAAGTATATTCAGAGAAAATATATTGAACATTGGCTCAGCAGCTCAAGAGTATCATTAATAAGCCATGTTCTTCCATTTTTGTGTTCTATCACTCTTGGCAAGTTGGCCTTTTTCTCTATGGTGAAGAAGATGGCTGCTGCACTTTGGTCACTTGTAAGGAGCAGACAGGTGAAAGACTTTCCCTTTTTCAAAGAAGGGTGTGCATGTACGCTTGTGTAGACAAAGTTCCATTCAGAACACCTCCTTGGGGCACCTGGGTGGCTCAGTTGGTTAAGTTTCCAACTTTTGGATTTGGCTCAAGTCATGTGTTCACAGTAGTAAAATCTGGCCCTACAGTGGGCTTTGTGTTCAGTGTGGGGTCCGCTTCAGATTCTCTTTCTCTCTCCCTCCTGCTTACTGTCTGAAATAAAGGAAATATTTTTAAAAATTCTTCAAAGAGAAAACACCTTCTTGTATATTGTACTGATCAGAACTTAGTCATGTGGCCAAGGAAAAGAAATCCTGAGACTAGGAAAGACCAATCATGAAATCTACCTTGTGGCTGCTGTAGAGTCCATGCACTCCCTTCCATCAAGGGCTCTTCACCTATAACCTATGCCATTTTATGAAGTAGGCATTTATTTTTAACTCAATGGGAAGAATTAAAATATTTTTCACTGTAGAGTTACCTGATCTAATTTTCTTTTTTAATAGCCATTCAAGGTACCCTGTAGAAAATGAATTGTCAAGGGTCTACAAGCAAAGAGGGCAGAAATTAGGTAATCTGAGTAATTTAAGAAGAGATAGGAATGCCCACACTCTGCAGGTTGCAATCACAATGGAAGAAGATATGAAAGAAACTATTTGTGACAATGTTTATTTGTCACAATCATGGTTGAATTTCATCAGAGGCTCATCGAGCTGGAGAAGATCTGTTGTACATTCAAAGACTCCCTCTGGCATACCTTGCTCCTAACTTGTGAATAAAAGTGTAACCTCACTGGGATTTCTGAAATCTTCTTGTAGTCTCAAGTCCTATGATAAAAACTATTAAAAGCATCTCTGAGCCACTCATGGAAGTCCTTTGAACAGTGTGTGCTCTGAAGGCCATACTTGCCTTTGAAACATTTGCATCCCATGTCCCTGTAATTGAACCATTGTGTAAACCATACCAGAAGCAGAAGATCTATGAGTGAAAAATCATTCAGTACTCTGTTGTTTTCCCCATTCTCCTGGTCCCATTGATAAAACTTCTCTGCCAAACAGTATGAACAACATTCTTTTTAAAAAATATCTTTACTTCCCTCATGAAAGATAGAGGTTATCAAATCAAAGTCTACTTGAACTAAACCCCTATCACTGTAATATTTGCTTTGCTCAAGAGACATCTGAAGGCTTTTATACAAGAAAATATTAGGATTCAAGTTGGGAAACTCCAAAAACTGGCATATCCAATGATAAACTTTGGGAAATTCTGAGAATCCTTATCATTTCTTCTTTCAGCTCCTATCTGCCAAAGTCTACCTTCCCCAACCTTTCCCAATTCTCTACCCACACTCCTTCAAGTTCAACACTGAATGTGGAGTGAGCAAAATATGTAACCAAATATTTTATGATGTAATAATAAGTTACTCTTCCCACTATTATAGAAATATGATTATATTGCTAAATTATGCAAATACAGTTTCTCTTTCTCTCTCTCTTTCTTTTTTTCCCCCTTTTTGGTGGATATGTTGTGGTAGAAATGTTAAAAAACAAAACAAAACAAACAACAACAACAACAACAACAACAACAAAAACATCTGAAGCCTCGCTGGAATGATGGGGCTATTCTGGATTTCATGAGCAGGCAACAGGCCCACAACCTACTCATTAACAAGCCTGATGTGACCTTCCTGCTGAGATTCAGTGACTCTGAAATTGGCTGCATCACCATTGCTTTGAAGTTTGATTCTCAGGAAAAGAAGTTTTGGAACCTAATGCCTTTTACCACCAGAAACTTCCCCATCTGGTCCCTGGCCGACGCCTTGGGGGACCTGAATTACCTCATCAACGTGTTTCCTGATTGGACGAAAGATGAAGTGTACTCTAGGTACTACGCACCAGGTCCATGCGAGCCTACCACTGCTAAAGTGGTGGATGGATACGTGAAATAACAGATTAAGCAAGTGGTCCTGAGTTTGTGAGTACGTCTACAGACTCTGCCTGAGCCAGCGCCACCTGCATGGACCAGGCCCCCTCGCACCGGTATGCCCCCAGGCTCATTGTAACATGTAACCCCAGAATCCTGACCCTGTTCTTGACAACAATGGGTGCTTGGATCTGGATGACACAAACGGTGTGGCACAGCGTGTGGAGGAGCTCTTAGGCCGACCTATAGACAATCAGTGGATTCCTCATGCACACTCATGCCCCCCTCACCCTCGTCTCCATCTGCAGCTTCATTGTTTTGCCAGAGGAGTTACTCTTGCAGATGTTTTAATTCCATGAATGGCTTCTCTTTGGACACAATACTCATAATGTGAAGAGTCAAGTTTAGGGATTTTGAGCTAAAACAATGTTGGGCATCTGTATGTCTCAGTCATTCAAGCCTCAAAACCCCCTAAGTATGAACTAATGCTGAGGAAAAACATCAGACAAGGCCTAATTTTACAAACAAACAAACAAACAAAACAAGCCCCCCAAAACCCATTCAGTACTCCTCAAAACTGTCAAGATAATCAAAGCCAAGGAAAGTCTGAGGAATGGTGCCAGTCAAGAGTAGGAGTAGGCTAGGTAGACAAGACAACTACTTGTGTAGTTGTAGACAAGACAACTACAATGTGCTTTCTTTGATGGGATTCTATAATAGAAGTGGAATTAAGTGAAAACTCAGCTATATGATATAAATATGAACTTTAGTTTATAATAAAGTATCAATATCGGTCTACATACTTTAGCAAATATGCTAATGTAAGATGTGAATAATAAGGAAAATGCTTGTGAGGTATATGGTAATTCTGTATTATCTTCCCAATTATTCTGCAAATCTAAAATTATTCTAAAACAAAATGTTCATTAATCCTTAAAATATAGTACCATTACAATATCTTAAAAATATGAAACACTTTGGGAATAATCAGACAAAAGAAATATGAGAGGTATACACTAAATTCTACAGGCCATTTCAGAGAAGACTAGATATTGTGGAGATACTAGTTCTTTACAAATTGACCTATAGACCCAACGAACTTCTAATCAAAATTTCAATAGATTTTATTTTTGTAGAAATTTGTGAACTAATTCTAAAATGTATATGGAAATGGCCAAGGACCTAGAATAGCTTAAGCAACTTTGAGAAAGAGAACACAGTTTGAGGACTACTTAGACTACCTGATTTTAAGACTCATTACAAAGCAGCAGGAATCAGTACAATGTAGTGCTGACTTCAAGATAAATAAATAGATCAGTGAAACAAAATAAGGACTTGAAAACTAGAACTACAGTTAGAGAACAACAGCATTTCTAAGCAAATGCTGTATATTGCCACCTATGCCAAAGGTCTAAATAAGGCAATCTTTTGTTCAAATAAGGCAATTGACTGATTTAAAATAAATACTATTTTTTTCAGTTAACATAAGAATATGAATCCACAAACTCAGTAATCCGCCATCATCTTTAATCCTAAAATTGACTTAAGAGAAGTAAGGTCATGGGGCACTTGGGTGACTCAATCAATTGAGCCTCCACTCTTGGGCTGGCTCATGATCTTGGGGTCCTAAGATCCAGCCCCCAGTCAGTCTTTGTGCTTAGAGCCAAATAGCTTGTCCTTCTCCCTTTCCCTTTGCTCCTCTCCCTGCACTATACCCATTTCTCTCTCTCTGTCTCAAACAAATGAATATTTAAAATCTTAAATTTAAAAAATGTAATAAAGATTGTATTTTTTTAAAAGATTCTATTTATTTATTTGACAGACAGAGATCACAAGTAGGCAGAGAGGCAGGCAGAGAGAGAGAGAAGAGGAAGCAAGCTCCCTGCTGAGCAGAGAGCCTGATGTGGGACTCGATCCCAGGACCCTGAGATCATGACCTGAGCCGAAGGCAGCGGCTTAACCCACTGAGCCACCCAGGCACCCCCAAAGATTGTATTTTTATAGGGAAGCCTTGGTGATTCAGTTGGTTGAGCTCCTGGTCATGATCTCAGTGTCCTGAGACTGACCCTGGGTTGGGCTCTGCGCTCAGCAGGGGGTGATCTGCTTCTCTCTCTCTTCCTGTCCCTCTGCACGTCCCCACCTCTCTCTCCAAAGTAAATAAATACATCTTTAAATTAAAAAAAAAGAAAAAAAAATAGATTGTGCTTTTATGAATTAGAAAGGGTATCAAATATTTTATAATAGTAATCATACTGTATATGGTATCACTTCCATCAAGTTGGCCAGGTCAGAACCAAGGAGACAGCCCATGCTATTTCTGTCTCATTCTCTACACACAGCTTGCCACTACATCACATCAAATTTGCCTTTCAATATCTCTCACATATTCTCTACATTGACTGCTATGGTTTTGCCCTCAATGTCCATTTTTAGATCATTATATTAGCTATTATCTCATATAATGCTTCTATTTTTACCCACTAATTTTTACTCACTAATTACATGAGTTTCAAAATGGTCTTTGTCACTTAAACCTGACATCCCTTCAATAGTTGACCAAACTCTTGTGAGGAATCAGTGATTCTCGGGATCTGTGGTGGTGCAATGGTGGCTGGTGAGCTAGGTAAAAGCACCCATTAGGAACTTCTATTATATGCCATTATATCACGGTCAGATGACATGATACTCTCCACCCAGAGTTTGGTGTCCTTCATCACAACCTGTCATCATGATAATGTGTAAAACATTGTACTGAGATATTATTTTTTTAAACTGTTGTCAACTGCATCATAATCACTGATTTCAGAAAGGGTATTTTGCACTTACAAATATTTGAATTAAATTTTATAATTTTGGGGGTGTCTGGGTGGCTCAGTCAGTGAAGCATCTGCCTTCAGCTCAGGCCACAACGCGAGGGTCCTAGGATCCAGCACAAAGTCATATTGTCAGGGAGCCTGTACTCTCCCACTGAGCAGGGAGCTGGCTTCTCCTTCTCCTCCCAGCTTGGGCTCACTCGTGCTCTCTGTTGCTATTTCCTTCTCTCTTTCTCAAATAAATAAATAAATAAGATCTTTAACTTTTATAATCCTATACTTTTCTCACTTCTCTGCAGAATTAGCAAAATCTCATATTTGGCATGCTTTGTGTGTTTTTACTATAACTAATTTTCATTTACATGGTAGAAATGAATATATTCTAGTAGAGGAACTGAGGGTATAAACTATATTGATTTCCTGGAGAATGCCTTTTTGAGAAATTAAGAGTAGATATGAACTGTAAATCTTTGATTTATATTAGTAAAGTTGACCATTCATTTACTATTTTAACTCATTTATTCACAAATACTGGTATTACTTACAGTGTGCTAAGGCATTTAGGAAAGAAAAATAACTAAATCAGGAACATTTTAGAGAGATGAAAGATATAAATATGATGAGAAGGTTGTGGTGGTAACAATGTTCTAAACCAGAAAAGACCATCAAACAAGCATCAAGGAAATTAATTAATTAATTAATTAATTTGCCTATTTCTTTGAGACATAATTGACATCATGTTAAATTGTGATACTGTGATACTGTGTAAGTTTAAAGTGGCTTAGTATATTTATATGTTGCAACATCATTACCCCAGTAGTATCAGCTAACATCTCCATTATGTTTTTTTTTTTTTGTGGTGAAACTTTTTGAAACTTTGTTTCGAAGTTGCTAAGAGACTAGAACTTACAGACAAAGATTCTTGAAATGGGACCCTCTTCTGGGTTATAAAAAGCTAGAAGGTAATAGGGTGAGGATTAGAGACTAATTTGAATGAGTTTGGGCAGAAAAAGAGTAAGTAGAGGTTTTAATTCATGTGGCAACTCATGGCCATGGCTAACAAAAGAAATGATTTCTGGTTTCAACTGACCACTGAAGAAAAAGCTGCCTCCACACCAGGCTTTGAATAGACAGGGGCCCCAGAAAAGAGCCATACATATTCAGATTTCAGAATGATAGCTGGTGTAAAATTAGGATAGGCCAAAGAATATTGTCTGTGCCCTTGAAATCTAATAGGAGATAAGGCTGTGAATAGAACAGCGACAATGCAATGTGTTATATTTAATGATAAAGTTATTAAAAATGCCTCGGCAGTACAGGAAATAGATTAATGTATTCATTTTCACCAAATTACTCAATTTGTTCAAAATTTTATTAATCCTGTGGACCATCTGAAATTCTCATCCTGATAGACCCAAAGTGATTGTTCAGATAACTCATTATGCAACTCTTTTCTCTAAGGAAAATCTTCCTTTTTTCTAGATACCGAGTCACTATAATTAAATAGCATTTCTCCTTAATGAACTATTATGTTCTGTTAAGTGACTTTCCACCTTAAAATTGAATTTATGAGTGGAAATATTCATTTGAAATATAATACTTGTCTCTTTTTGATAATTAATTGGGAATTTATATTTTTAGTATTTGATAAGGGTGTTTTCCTTAAGAAAATCTGGTATCTTTGAAAAATTGAATAAATCAGAAAGATATAGTCTTCCATTGTAATTCTGCTTAGATTATTTATATTAAATTATGCTTATCATGCTTTATTTTTACTAGAGTAACATAAACTACCTTCTAATATTCAACATTTAATTTTGGCTGTGCGATTCCTAATTTCATGTTAGATTCCTAGTGTCTCTCTCTTTCTCCCTCCCTCTCTTTCTTTTTCTTTTTGTTTTTCCTTTCTCCTCTTATATTTCTTTGTTTTAAAATAATAAAGTCATTTTATTGGTGGCTCTAAGTTGTCCTTTCATTTCCATAAACTACTCTTGATTGAAAACTGCTTGCTTATGGGGTCATTCCTTGCAACGAAACATCTATTTATCTGTAGTTAAAATGCAAAAATTTACCTAAATTTAATGTGAAGAACATGGAAAGTTATGATTCTTATTCCACTTTTATATGAAGCAACGTAAAAAACCCTCCATAGATTAAACTAAAGCTTTTCAAAACAAATGAGAATATGTTTCTACAAAATGAGGACATTATTTATATCATTCAAGAATTTATTTCCATTTACTTGTTTGTTTGTTTGTTTATAGATTCAAGTATTTTTAGCACCTAACATATTTTTTCACCCTAAATTGAGAAGCCACTAATAGCCGTCTTTATAAGCTTATTTCCTGAATATTAACATACATTTCTGCTGATTTTTGATATTTCTTGATGAAATTCACAAATGGCTATTGTCTTATACATCATTCACAAGCCACGTTTTCTGCACAGAATATAATTTCCAGGGGCGTCTGTGTGGCTCAGTTGGTTAAGCGACTGCCTTCTGTTCAGGTTATGATCCTGGAGTCCTGGGATTGAGTCCCACATCAAGCTCCCAGCTCCATGGAGAGTCTGTGTCTCTCTCTGACCTGCTCTCTCACTCTGTCTCTCTCTCTCTCTTTCAAATAAATAAATAAAATCTTGAAAAAAAAAAAGAATATAATTTCCAAATCAGAGATCATCTAAGAAATACATAGAACAATGGCATGAGAAGTAATTGTTTACCTATTTACTGAGAAACCAAGTAGAGAAGTAGAGGAGTATAAAACATCCTTTTGGTATCCCATATATAGTACATTTCATGGAGGCAATTGATAGTTTCCTCTTTGGCTACTGAACAAGCAAACAACTTGATAAAATCAGATGAGAAACTTTCATGTTGTTTCAATAGTTACCAGTATTATCAAGATCATGCTATGTAACATGAGCAATATTCCTGAGTCTTATGATAAACTGTAGAAAGAAAGAGGGAGTGGATTTAAAATTCTAAAATAATTTTTGGAATAGTTGAATTATCATAGCTACAAATAAGAAAATATAGGAAAAATATACATCAAGTTGGTTATAGATAGAGGTATTCTTTAACAGTATAGAATAGCACCAACGCATAATTTCAATAATGTAACCACAGTTCTAATGGCCACGAACCAAAAACATATTAACAAAATATTAATTTACATTCATTTACTTATTAAAACACTAACTACTCTTTGAGGTAGGTGTAACCCCATAGAGCACACAGAGTTACAAATTGGCAAAGATAGATTGCAAATCCTTTTGTCTGATTCCAAGCCCATGTTCTCTTATTTTAAATTACAATTTATTTTATCATACTTTACAAGTCCTATTCTCTGATTCAGATTTTACTTAAAGATTTTCTTAAAGAAAAAAAAAAAGATTTTGGGGGAGCCTGGGTGGCTCAGTGGGTTAGCCTTCAGCTCGGGTCAGGATCTTGGGGTCCTGGGATCAAGTCCTGCATCCAGCTCTCTGCTTGGCGGTGAGCCTGCTTCCTCCTCTCCCTTGCCTCTCTGCCTACTTTTGATCCCTCTCAGTCAAATAAATAAATAAAATCTTTTAAAAAATGTATTAAAAATTTAGAAAATAAAAACAGTATTTAAAAAGATTTAAAAAATTTTTTAAAAAGATTTTATTTATTTATTTGACAAACAGAAATCACAAGTTGGCAGAGACTCTTCACTGAGTGGGAAGACTGACCCAGGACTTGATCTCACAACCCATGAGGTCATGACCCATGAGATCATGACCTGAGCAGAAGCTAAGAGTCTGACACTCAACAAACTGAGATATCCAGATACCCCCATTAAATTTCTATTTAAATATATTACTTCTTTTTAATTTTTGTTTGCAAATAATCTGCAAAATCCTGAAAATACTTCTGTATTGTGTTTGTACAAAACATATTAAATATATGATAAATTATATAGATGGCTAGATGGACAGATATAGAAAACTAACAATTAAGATAGTGCAAAAATAATAGAGGCATACCTCAGAGATATTGTGAGATCCTTTCTAGACCACCACAAGGAAGCAAATACTGCAATAAAGTAAGGCAAATGATTTTTTTTTTTTGTTTCTGTTTTTCCAATTCATGTTTATCCTATACAGGAGTCCATTAAATGTGCAATAACATTGTGTTTTAAAAAATGCCTTTATTAAAACATATTATAAAAATACTAGTCATCCTCTGAACTTTCACCAAATCATGATCAATTGATCACAGATCTTCATAACAAATATAACAACAATACATTATATCCAGGGATTATAAGTACTAAGAGAAAATATCTATTTCTGGATGTCAAGATGTATATTGATTGATTGGAATGGACTGATTCATCATCACTAACTATGTATGAGGGCAGCTCCCTCAAAGGTTTTTTTTGTTTGTTTGTTTGTTTTCTTTTGTTTTGTTTTTTGTTTTTGTTTTTTATTTTTTTTTTAAAGATTTTATTTATTTATTTGAGAGAGAGACAGTGAGAGAGAGCATGAGTGAGGAGAAGGTCAGAGAGCGAAGCGGACTCCCCATGGAGCTGGGAGCCTGATGCGGGACTGGATCCTGGGACTCCAGGATCATGACCTGAGCTGAAGGCAGTCGTCCAACCAACTGAGCCACCCAGGCGTCCCTTTTGTTTTGTTTTTTTCCTGATAGCTTGCAAGAAATGTTTTTGCTTGGAGCCTCTGAAATGCACCAGAAGTTATTGAAATGGATGCTAAGTAAGTCACAGTAGCAATGCCCACTGTAGTACAATTTAGGATCTTATTCTTTCACTCAACAACTGTTTACTGAGTTCCTAGTATGCTCCTTGCAGTTTTCTAGGGTTTAGACATCATTCAATATTTTAGCCTCATTTTCCAGAGGGCAGAAACTGAAGAAATGTTGAGTCTTTAAATATAGTAATCTTAGAGTGCTGTGAAATGTGAAAAACTGAGGATACACAGACCTGTACCCTGTATAATGTATAATACATGATATGTTAATAAAAATAAATTTTTTAAAAAATGTAATATCAGAAAACAGAAGCAAGGACCTCTAGAGAAGTAAAAGGACCTATGTGAAGATGCTTCCCATGTTGTATGAAGCATCTGAAAACAATCCCAACAACTGTTTCTCAGTACTTTCCTATTGCATTACAGAGGAAGGTCTCTTCTATCTTTTGCACCTTATATTTCCTCCCCTTGTTTCACCACCACCACTTCACTTCATTATACTACCCCATATAACTCCACATTTGCAGGCAACCAACCATTTTGGAAATGTAGCAATAGGGAAGATCTGGGGAAGTGCATGAGAGGAATATAATATGGATAAAGAGCATCACTATTAAATTGTATGCAAGTGAAGTTGGTTGGAGGCAGCCTGGCACTGGATCAAGGGAACTCAGATATAATGAGGCAAAGAGGAGATGAAATAAGACCTCAGAAGAAGATACATCGCTACCCAGATGGAATTGATAGTCTCAAGGGTAGACAACATTCAGTAAATATAATAATACATTCTATAATGTGCTACTAAGTGTTTACTGACAGAATAAAACAAATTCATATCTGGCCATCCTTTGGGCTCAGTCTTCTAAGTTTTCAAATAGCAAGCCATTTAATGAAATTTAGCTTTTGGGAAGTTGTTTGCATTGTAAAGTTTGTATACAACCTTTGCTGTCAGTAAATTTCATTGTGAGTGTTATCTTCCCAGTGTGCCTTTTCAAGTTTGGACAGAAGTCTTCTTGCCCCAGGCTTGTTAGGCTAAATACATAGGTCTCTCTGAATTTGCACTCTACCTTTTCTGACAGTTCACATCTAATAATTTTATGCAATTTGCCCCCTAATGTTCACTGTCATCTGTCTTTTTAAATCTTTTTGATGAAAATAAATTGAGTGAAATCTCTAGTTATGTGACAGGAGAACAAATTCATTTTCATTGGCAATAATTATAAGTGAAAACCTATGATTTTTATGTATTTATGTAATAAAAAAGTTGCATGACTTTTGGAATATACTGGGATTGTGTTTGTGCACTGTTGATAATCACTTTGCATTTATAAAGTTTAAAACATATCCCACAGCTAACTAAAATGTTTCTAAAGGATGCAAGGTGATATCAAGATACTTCTAATGGTTTCTCAAATGAAACCTAGAATGATATCCATGATGGGCTATTTTTGCACCAAATTAGCTATACAGATAATACAACGTATTTCAGGGGAGTTATGGGTAATTTTTTTTCACTGCATTGTTAACCCTGACTGAAAACATCTATTTATAACCATCAAGAGAATGCAAAACATTGTGAAAAATAATAATTTCTCAAATTTTTGTAAGTTATAAAAATGTGTTTTCAGTTAAGTGGAGAAAAAAGCTTGATTCTTTTAATTTTAGCTATTCCTATACTAGCATGAACATTGAACATATCATGACTATTCTAATATTGATAAAGGGATGTTGCAAAGACACTTTAGGTTTGAGCTATTCTTCATTTCCTTCACCTTGAACATTTTATTTGTCATAGACAAGGTGTATGATTTATGTGTTTCAATGAAAGTGGTCATTCTTAACAGCTGCATTAAAAAAAGCTAGGCAACATTCTGAGTGATTTTTTTTAAACTTTCAAAGCTCAAAATTACTTAAAATGAAAAGTAAAATGCCACTATATGATAGAGACATGTCTTTTATACATTTGTTCAAACTCATATAATGTACAGAAGAAAGAGTGCATTCTAATGTAAACTATAGATTTTTGGTTATTATGATGTAACAAGTAGATTAACCACAGAAAATGTAAACTCCAGTAGGGGATGGTTGACAATAGGAAGGCTATACATGTTTGGGTCAGGGGATATATGGGAAATCTTTGTTCATTACACTCAAATGTGCTATGATTTTAAAACTGCCCTAAAAATTTAATGTCTTAAAAAATAAATAAATAAAGTGCCAATCTTTCAATCCCACCTCTGTATGGAAGCTGATGTCTTCCCCAGGGAACAAAGAAGAATAGTACCCATAATCAGAAGGAAAAACATAAGTGAAACCAAAGAAATTCAGAAAAAAATGATTAACAAAAACATATATAGAGCTTAAAGTAAACAGGAAGATTGCTTCTCAAACTATTTTAATTGCTTACAATTTCCAAAACACCTGGGTTACTACTGCTTTCTTTATAAGTTTAGAAGCATCCTTTAAAACTCTACTTTATTTCCTATGCTTCTTTATATTTGTAAACCTTACTTGCTTCTTCTCGTGAACACCTTGCCAAACACCTTGCCATGATTTCGTATCTTATTAACAGTTTTAACATGCATAAAATTACAGGTAGAAAGTGACAAATATTGGATTAAAATCCAAGTCTTGACTCCAAATCCAGTTCCGTTACAGGCAAATCACAATCATCGTTTGAATATTTCTTGAATTTCTACTTCTAATCTTCAGTTCCATTGTATTCAGATAAAATTCTGAATAAACCATTCTGAATCTATACACATGGTATCTCTACCATTGAATCTACATATAATTGTATCTCTAAAAATCTCAAGGAAAAATAACCCACTCTAGCTACCTGCATCTCTTATATTTTTAAATATCAGTCTCAATAGGTCTAATTACATCTGTAATGAGATTGTACTATATTTAGGCTTTAGTCTTTAATCTCTCTAGGTTTATACTTCCTATCATTATTTTATTCCTTGACAGCATTAGACTCCTTGATCCATCAATTTCCAACATAACTGAGTCTCCTGTCCTGCTGGCCTTCTGTCCGGTCCAATATAACCACAACTCTAGCACAACTGGACTATCTGCATTCTTTGCATTAATACCCAGGAATCTGACTACTGCTAGAGAAAATCTCAACTCATGCAGACTTGGCCCATTGTGTATACATGTTCTCCTGTTAACTAAGTCCTCAGCACAGCCTGGATATTCTTTTATATTTCCTATTCATTATTTTAAATCAATTTCACTTCAATCCAAACATGTCCACTCAATCTAAGCCAATGGCCTTGCCTTCTACTTCACAAAGAAAATAGAAAATATCTAAAAGTAATCTCTCAACTTACTCCCTCCTTACCCAGAAATAGAAAAGCATGTGTGCTCATCTTTTTCCTCCTCTTCTATTTGAAGAAAAGATATAATCCCCCTACTACTGAAGATAAGTAATTTTACCAGGGCTCTGATTCCTCTCTTCCAGAAATTGTCAAACTCATTTATTTTGTCTTCCATGCCTCACTACTTATCTCTTCATCTCTTCATTTAAATATGTTTAAGACTATATTTTTATGCAAGATAAAAATAAATACAAACAGGGCACCTGGGTGGCTCAGTTGGTTAATAAACTGCCTTTGGCTCAGGTCATGATCCCAAGGTCCTGTGATCAAACCTCACACTGGGCTCCCTGCTCAGTGGAGAGTCTGCTGCTCCCTCTGCCTGCTGCTATCCCTACTTATGTGCCCGCTCTCTCTCTCTCCCTCTCTCTGTCAAATAAATAAATAAAATATTTAAAAATACATACATTCATACATACACACAATCAAACCTCTAACTCCCCTTCTGTTTCTCATTCTATTTAACATGACCCCTGGCCTATTTTAACACTCAGAGAAGGTTGTCTAGCACCAATCATTGCCAGTTTGCCATCTCCTTTTTATTCTTCAGCCAAATTCAATATGACTGTTACCAATCTTATTCTATTGAAAAGCTCTCATACAGGACATCCATGATTTCTGTGTAGTTAAATCCAAATTTTGTTTCATCTTACATTGTTTAACCTCCAGGAACATCTGGCTCTCTTGCATGACCTTGTATTTTTCTGTAATACTCTCTTCCTTCTGTTCTGTTTTTATTTTATCCCCCCTACCCCTAGGTCTGCTCTTCAGCCTTTTTGTGAGTGTCTTTTTATTCTAGCTGTTATTTAAATAAGGGTGTTTTTCATAATCTATTATTGACTTCTTATCTCATCCTACATAATTTCCTTGGTAGACTCAACACTTGCTATGTCTTAATTATCATGGTTAAACTAATGATAGGTATTTCTAACATAGTTGTCTCTCTTTAGATTTAAACTTCATATCCAAGTGCCTACTGATTTCTTCCCCTTAAATGACTAAAATTATACATATGTAAATAAATATATTTCTCCTTACTGCTTCATCATGTTTCAAATATCTCCCATTTTACTTTTCTCTATGGATAGTTTCAACATTCTCCCATGTCTGTCTCAAATACAGACATTACATTTGATCTCATTCTCTTCTTCCCCATATTCAATTTTAGCACATGTGCTGCTGAAGCGAGCATTTTTTTCCCGCATCTTAACAAATTACCTTCTTTCATTTAATTGTACATCTTAGATAGGTATGCTGCTTTTCTGCAGCTTTTGCTTAAAAATGCTGTTTATGTCTGGTCATGTAAAGTGCTTGACACTTAAAGTTATCTTCAAATAAGATCAGGAAATGACATCACCAAAATAGTGACATTGTTAGTTACTGACTTTGCTTCCTCCCACAAGAAGAACAACCAACATCTATTCAAGGACAAGACACTATTGAGAGAATCATAGAACATGGAGGTGAAGCTGAAGCACCATTCTCACCCCCATCAAGCACCTCAGAAAGCAAGACAGATAGCATTAGGAGGGAAGAGAAGTGGCTACAGGCTGATTGCATTGCCCTTCCCATAGGTCAATGCAGTTTCACACAGAAGCGTCTCCCCTGAATCTCTGGCTTCTCTAATTGGGAAAGATAAGCCAGGAGGGACAACCAAACTCCCTCAGCATTTTGGGTCATTTTGAGGAAGCCCATACTCTGATCTTGCACCATAAGGATTGCAGGGGAATCTTCAAAATAAACCCAAGCATATATCATCAACTAATATTTGACTAGGGATCCAAGATACTCAATAGAGGAAAGACAGACCCTTTAATAAATGATGATGCAATAGTTGAATACATGCTTATACAAAAATGAAACTGAGCCTATATCTGACACCATTGACAAAAATTAAATAAATGAATTAAAGACTTAAATGTAACACTTTGATCCATGAAATGCATAGAAAACATAGAAATAAAGTTTCTTGACATGGGTCATGGTAATTTTTTTTGGATATGACATCTAAAGCACAAGCAACAAAATTATATTTAAAAAGTGGGATTTTTTATTTATAGCGAATACAAATAAAATAGCAAAGAAATGGCTACAGAAAGAATAGCAAAATAAAACATCAGTGAAGTAAAAGGCCAATCTATAAAATGGGCAAAACTTATAAATCGTATATCTGATAAGGAATTGATATCCAAAACATAGAGAGATATAGAGAACTCATACAAGTCAATAGCAAATAATAATAATGAGAAGAAGAAGACAATTAAACAAGGGTGCAAAGAACCTGAATAGGCATTTCTTCAAAGAAGACACACTAAAGACCAATAGGTACTTAAAAAGATGTTCACTATTACTAGTTATTAGGGAAATGCAATTTAAAATCTCAATGAGATATCATCTTATGCCTATTAGAATGGACATCATCAAAAAGATGAGATAACAAATGCTGGTGCGGATGTGGAGAAAAGGAAAACTTCGTGCACTATTGGTGGGATTGAAAATGTGTGTAGCCACTATGGAAAACAGTCTGAAGGATCCTCGAAAAATTAAAAAAAGAATTACCATATGATCCAGCAATTTCACTTCTAGAAATATGTCCATAGGTAATGAAAATACTAAGTGGAAAAGATATCTGCACTTGTATGCTCATAGTAGCATTATTTACTATAAACAGGACATTACAACAACCTAAATGTCCTTTGATGGGTAAATGCATAAAGTGGTATATGCAGATATAGATTTTCCTCAACTTACAATGTGGTTATGTCCTGATAAATACATGATAAGTTAAAAATACCATTAGTAGAAAATTCATTTAATATGTCTAACCTACTAGATATCATAGCTTAGCCTAATCTACCTTAAATGTGCCCAAAACGCTTATATCAGTCTACAGTTGGACAAAATCATTGAAAATAAAAGCTTATTTTATAATAAAGTCTTGGATACCTCATATGCAGAATGCTTCATGAAAGTGAACAGAATGGCTTTTAAGTGTATTGGTTGTTTACTTTTGTGGTCATGGTGGTTGGCTGCTACTGTTCAGCATTATGAAAGATTGTTGAGAGAATTATACCTTATATCACTAGCCAAAGAAAAGATCACAGTTCAAAATTTGAAGTATGGGGCGCCTGGGTGGCTCAGTGGGTTAAGCCGCTGCCTTCGGCTCAGGTCATGATCTCAGGGTCCTGGGATCGAGTCACGCATCAGGCTCTCTGCTCAGCAGGGAGCCTGCTTCCCCCTCTCTCTTTCTCTGCCTCTCCAACTACTTGTGATTTCTCTCTGTCAAATAAATAAATAAAATCTTTAAAAAAAAATTTGAAGTATGGTTTCTATTGGCTGTATGTTATTTTCACTCCATCACAAAGTCAAAACAATATAAGTCAAACCATCTGTATATATGGGCTATTATTTAGTCACAAAAAATGAGGAAATTCTACTATCTGTGACAACATGGATGGAACTTGATGGCATTGTTACTGTGTGAAATAAAAGTCAGACAGAGAAAAGTAAATGTTTTTAATAAAAAAAAAAACCCTCATAAAAAAAGAGATCAAATTTATGTGATTATTACCGGAAGTAGTAGAAGGGGAAATTGGACAAAGGTGAACAAAAGGTACACACTACCAGTTACAAGATCCATAAATATTAGAAATAAAATGTACAACATACTGAGTATAGTTAACACTGCTTTATGTATATAGAAAATTGCTAAGAAAACTGTTAACTTTTGGGGTGCCTGAGCGGCTTGGTTGAGCATCAGCCTTCGGGTCAGGTCATGATCTTGGAGTCCAGGGAGTGCATCCCACATTCTGGTCCCTGCTCAGCAGGATGTCTGCTTCTCCCACTGACCCTCCCCCACATCTCATGCTAACCCTCTCTCTCTCTCAAATAAATAAAATCTTTTTTAAAAATGTGTTTGCTCTTAAGACTCGTGAAAATCTTAATCTTGTAAGAATATTATCTTAATCTTATAAGAATTCATGTAGTAAATGATTGAATGAATGAATGAATGAATTAAAAAATTCAAGGAGGACCCGTGGGAAATATTCTAATCCATTCCAGGTATAAATGGACAATTTCAGTTTTCAGTAATAACTAGTAAAAGAAGAGACTCTAACCTAAGGAATCTGAGCTCAGAAAATATACCATTTATACAAAGACAAAATGATGATACTCCTAAGTTTCATTGTTACAGTGTTTCCCTGCAATTTTTACTTAGGTGCTCTGACGTCAACATGAAGACATAGACTTTTATTCCTAATCTAATTCATTCTCTAAACTGCTAGTCCCACAATGAAAATGACTTTAATGTAACTGGGTTTCATTGGACTTCATGTTATGTTGAATAAAGTCTACTTGATTTCTGTAAAATAAATTACTTTTATCCATTCCAATTCCTAAACTATTTTGTGGAAGAAATATTTGAATTCATCAATTTTAGAGAGATATTGAATCATCCTTCAAGCAATATATGATGACATTTTGAGCACAAATATCAAGATTATTATTTTTAAAATTAAATATTACCTGAGTGTTTAAAGTGGCTGAACAGCATATTAATATTAAATATTATTTCTGACATTTTAAAAAGGTCAAATATGCTGCTGTTATACAAAAACTATTAGCAGAAACATCAAATTATTATAATCATTCCAAACACTAATTTGGTTCAAAAGTTAACATTTAGAGAGTTTGGACTCAATATTTCTTCTCAATGAAGGTCAACATAATTTCATTGCTCAAGTTTTAGCCAAAAAAATTTCACTCATCTTGAAAACACTAATTTAATATCAACATCGACTTTTGCTCTAATTCTAAATCAACATTTTAATTTTTTTCCTGGCTGATTACAGTTGCCAGAGGGGGAAAAAAGAAAACTTAACTTTTTCAATAACTTTTCAACTTCCAGCTAACTCTTCTACAAAGCATAATCATTGAGCATCAAATGTTAACTAAAAAATCTATGAGGTGGAGAAGGATGCTTGCTTCTTTGTAACTGAAAATGTTCTGCGCCTTTATTCACCAGTGACTGAATAGAAGACTAGACCTTGAGCAAAAATTGGATTTTAGTTCCAGAGCACAAGCTGGCTAATATTTCAAATTCATCCCAGTTGCGGACTTTTATACAATAAAATGTTTTTCAGAATTAAAGCAATAATCATTACAAGGAGACTTTGGATAAACTTTCTGCATTTCTCTTTCTTCTATATAAATATTGAGTCAATATTTACCTTATGTTTACCAATTTCTTACTTCACTCTATCTCTTTATAAATTTCCACCTTTTTTTATTTTGTCAGTTTTGTTCTCTAGAAATAATTTTTCACTCATGGTGCAGCACACTTTACAAGGACTTCCCAACTGTATCATCTTGAAAAACCTGCATGTGACCAACTGCCTTTCAGTTCTAACAAAGCAAATGATTGTTTTTTGTTTGTTTGTTTTGTTTTTGCTTTTTAATATATAGAATTTTTGGCTAAATAGGAATATTCAACAGGGTTTTTTTGTTTGTTTGTTTTTTGTTTTTTGTTTTTGTTTTTGTTTTTGTTTTTGTTTTAGTGTGTCTTCTTTTTTTCTATCTTCTTTCTTTAAATGATGACATTGATTTTTAGAGGCTTCCAGAAAGTATTGAAGGCTGGTTAATAAAATCACTGAGGATTTTCAATACGATAATGATAACTACTGTACATCAATTCTTTAAAATATGTAAGACTCTTTAACTTGCTTAATATCACTAAATACTAAAACCACCCTCATATAATAGGAAGCATTCTCATCTTCATTTTGTACTAAAAAAAGTAAGACTCCAACAGATCACATATCTTGTTCACATTCAAAGAGCTAATAAGTGTCTACACTAGATCTGGAACAGAAATAATAAAGTACTATCTTTTCAAATGTTCCTTAGAAATTATTATTTGAAAATTTACATGACATCTTTATCTAGTCTCTTTGGCTTCAAGTATATATAACATGTACTATACATAAAAAGTACTTGGAACCATTTCACACTGGATAAAAAGAAATTTAGAATGTCTGCTGAGTTTGGGACCAGTCTACTATTAGATGAAATTAGCAAAGATATTTTATTGTCATTTTCCATGAAAATAAAAAGGGCAGGTGTTCTGACTCCCATGTGCCCATGTAATTGTTTTTATGTTTTTAAGAAACTCATACAAATGAAATGGACTTCTTCAACCATGACCCTGATCTTATTTTCAAATGGTGATGTATGCAAAACGATGTCAGTGAAAAAAAAAAAAAAAACAAAACAAAAACCTTATTGAACAATATATTTTTTTGTTCTCATTTTCTATCTAGTAGCTAATAGCCTTTTAAGTTTATACAGTTTGTTTCCAGATTGGCTGCAGTCTTATCTCACTTTCCTCTGTCTTTTATTATAAAATTGCCTTATTCTAGAACCTCACCTCTCTCTTTACTATGGCTCATCCATGGTCTCTAATCATTATAGCATGACATGTATGAGCCTCAGTAATTTGAAGCCTCAATTTCTTCATCTGTAAATGGGAAGAATAATGATATTTCATTTAAAATGCTCAGAATAATGTTTGGCACCTACTAATAGTTTTAAAGACTTCATATTGTTGCCATTATTATATAGATTTACAGTCTTGTTATTTCAACATTTGAATCTCTCTTGTACTTTTTGTATCTGTTTTTTGATTTTTATGAACTAAACTTTTGGAGTTTTTGTTGTGGTGGTTGTTTGTTTGTTTTTGCAGCCAAAAGATATGCGATTAAGATTCCAAGTGTCACTGAGGTGCCTGGGTGGCTCATTGAGTTAAGCCTCTGTCTTTGGCTCAGGTCATGATCTCAGGGTCCTGGGATCAAGCCCCGCTTTGGGCTCTCTGCTCAGTGGGGAACCTGCTTCCCCCTCTCCCTCTGCCTGCCTCTCTGCCAAGTTGTGTTCTCTCTCTCTCTGCCAAATAAATAAAATCTTAAAAAAAAAAAAATCTCAAGTGTCACACATTCCTCATTTTCAATCTGAAAGGAGGGCAGACTGAGGAAAATCAATTAGATTCTTTTGCCAGGAGTAGTAGACTCAATCACTGTTGGGTTTTGTGATTATCTAGGGACAAATATTCCCTCAAAATCCCCCAAATTGATGAGAATTTGTTATCCTCAAAGTTTCATCCTTTTGAAAAGAAAACAGGTTTCTCAGATATTCTATCTGTTGCTTATCCACATGCATATTTGTCTGCTTTCCCATAACTAATATTGAGCCTACTGAAAAAAAAAAAAATACCCTTTGTGTTTCCTGAGTGTGCCTACAGGAGCAGTTTTTTTCAGCATGAACTGCATATTCACATTTCTTTCTGCTTTCAATCCATATAGGATTAATCAGAATTTACCCGTTTATAATAATTGGAATGGATATTGGGTATTTGATCAAGGACAGTCCTCAGGCCTTGTCGTTTCTTCTATTTGTTGAAATTTAATGTCATTTAACCTCTGGGAGTAGAACACAAGCTTTCTTCTAGATCAGCTTTCTCTAATTCATAAAGGAAGCTTTTTGAATGAAATGAAGCTGCAAGGCTGGTTTTTATTTGTTTTGGCTCAAAATGTTTGAGTTTTATATCACTTGCTTGCCCCTCGGGCTCCACAGAATGGGTGATTTTTACAGATCTGAAAAATAAATCAATCGATATGAGAATTTGTTGGTCTGTATTTGCTCTTAGTATTACAATCTCTTCTCTCCTGGGACATCTTCTACAAATTCAGTTAATAAAAGAGAAGCACTTGCCGTGTTTTAAGTCATGGCTATACTACAGATAAATAAATATGCTCAACAACCTTACATCAGTCCCATTTTAATAAAGCATGGAGTGAACAGTAGAGACTAAGGAGCTAATAGTAAAGCCAATGTGGTCTTAACTAGTGTGTGTTGTGTGTGTGTGATTGTTGTTAATGTTCCTTTTAAGTTTATCATGCTTAAAGCTTTTCTTAACCTATCACATCTTTATATCAGTGGAGGAATCTGGAATGATGCATTTGGGAATATAAATAAGGACAGGAAGAAATGAAAATGGAGGAGGAGAAGGCATGATATACATATAATAAAAAAAGAAAGACTAAACAAACAAACAAACACCCAAAAACAAAATGAAAAAGAAAGACATGTTTCAGATTAGAAGTAGATTACTTTATGGAATTTCACTATGCAATATGTAGCAGTTCCCTTAATAAAAGTCTAAATAAAAAGTAGACTGGAAAAGATTGAGTTCAAGAATAATATATAATAGTATTTTATATTAATACTTAAATATTTAAATGTGAATAATCAAATACTTTTTATAATTAAAACTGATATAATATCTGGTGAAACTAAAAGGTTTTTGATTTATATATAAAAATATTTAAATATAAACATCACCAAGATTTTAAAACATTAAGTTAAATAATGAAAGTAAATAATACAGCACTGGGACTGGCATGTAGTAGCTATGAAATAACTGTGAGGTGAATGTTCCAGGGATAAAAATTAAAGATAACATATGAAAAGAAAATAATGTTCAATATGAATCAGAAAAATTTGCTTATAGTTCTGTTTTAGCATTTATACCCATATAATTTATTACCAAACATAATTTTCTAGATCCCTATTTTTTTACCTAAAACAATTTGAGATATTAGTATTAACCTTGGCAACTTTTCAAAGTTATTGTGACAATAAAGTTAAGTATTAATTTATTAATAAATGCATACTAATTCATATTGGATGTGTATCAACTCTGTTCTGATTATGAACTAGTCACTAGGAAAAAATAAAACCTTGTCCTCAAGAAGTGGGTAATGTTCACTGAAAGACTAAATATACAAATGGACAGAGACTAGAATATTTGTATAAATAGAACTCTGACCTATAAACTTTGCAGCAACCAGCTCAGGAAGCAAAACTAAAACATCTGTAACAATTGACCCCAAGTGGTCAGGTCTTGGCCATCAACTGCCAGCTTCCCTCATTTTTGCCCCTACTTCCAGTCCAGGACCAAACATGGAGATTCAGGTATGTTCTTCAAACTAATCACATAGGATGTCTCTAGTATTATCCGTCTCCATTTTCCCCATGCCATCAACCTCCAATCAGAACTCAGTTGAAACATTTTCTTTTTCATCATGAAGATTTCACACTCCTGCCTGCCTCTGAGTCTGCCAAATGGAAGCCATGGGAACTAACTCCCCTCCGAACTCAGAATAAGAAGCTGTTACTTGTTCTCACTTGGGTAGTCATTGTCTATTACCATATTATGTAAAAAGGCACATCTTATATCAATAAACAAGAAGAGCAACACATTCTATTAAGGAGGAATTTGTGTGTATGAAAAATAAGAAGTACTGGATGATGCAGTCGGAAGGGACAAAGCAGTGATCCATGCCAGACTCACATATGATGCAGATACTGAGATTATCAGACAGGGGTTGTCAAATAACTATGGTTACTATGTTAAGGTCTCAAATGGAAGATGTACACAACAGGCAAAAGAGATGGGTACGCATAGATAAATTCTGAGCATCAAAAGGAAATGCTAGAAGATAATACCATTGTAAGAAACATGAAGAATGCAGCAGTAGATACAGTAAGTAAGACCAGGGAAAGAATTGATGATTTTGAAGATAGGCCAATAGAAATATCCAAAACAAATTTTACTGTATTTATTTGTTTTAAGATTTATTTATTTATCTGAGTGGTTTGGGGAAGAGGGTGAAGGAGAGAATACCCAGCAGACTTGACACTTAGGGCAGAGCCTGACGTGGGGTTTAATCCCATGACTCTGAGATCATGACCTGAGCTGAAACCAAGAGTGGTTCACTCAACCAACTGAGCCACCCAGGTGCTCCAAAACATAAATTTTTAAAAGGAACAACAAAGAAAGTTATGGAAAAAAAAAAAAAAAAAAAAAAGAAGATGATCAGAACATTCCAGGTATGAAGGAAGAAAGGATGGAAGGAGGGAAGAAAGAAAGAACATTCTGGGCATAGTGACCACCATCATTTGAAAAAGCATGAATTTAACCATAGGATTAATTAAGCATTAGAAGATAAGGCACATATGTGAAGGAATTTCAAGTTTAATGTGACCATAACACAGGCTAGTTGGAAAGAACAGAAAATAATGTAAGAATCAGGTTGTAAATAGTTCCTACACCATGTTCTTAAGTTCAGATCTAATTCCAGAGTTATAGTGGAGCTTGTACAGGTCTTCATGCAGAGAAACAACACAAATTGAGTTGGAATGTTTGAAATAAACTTTTAGAGGCAGCTAAACTGTTGTAGAAAAGAGAATAATCTGAGTATGAAGTTTTATTTAATAAATTTTATTAAGTTCCATGGGAAGAAGGAGAGATCAAGATGTATGAAAATCAAGAAAACCCTACTGTTTTCTATTTCATTTACTCTCTTCCCACCAACCACTTTATATGCCCAGAACTCCAGCACAGGGGAGGGTATCCTGCATGGACATCAGCCTGTCTAGAACATGAGTGCATAACTTCAAATTCATAGATATTTGTGGAATTTCTCAGGGAGTATTTGTTAGCTTTTTAAAGATTATCCAAAAATTTAATGACCTATAGGAAAAGTTAGTAAAAACCATCATGTAATACTACTTTCATTGTGAAGTATAGCAAATCATAAAATCTGTTTATTACTGTTACTGTAGTTTCTAACTACACAAGAAATTACTGTTTACACATGAAAATTCACCCCAATTTCATTGCTGTGATCTCTGCAACTAATCATTCTCATTGCTGGGTTAACTCTGTTTATTGATTTCTTTCTGTTCTGTTTTTCACACTGTCCTGAAATAGAAACTTATCTTCTCAATTAGAATACGAGCAATGTGAGCACAATCCCAGAGCCTATCAAAGAACATTAAAAAAAGTTGACCGTTGGGGCTCCTGGTGGCTCAGTTGGTTAAGTGTCTGTCTTCTGCTCAGGTCATGATCCCAGGGTCCTGGCATTGAGCCCCATGTAGGGCTCTCCACTCAGGGAGCCTGATTTTCCATCTTCGTCTGGCTTCCGCTCCCCTGGCTTGTGTGCCCTTTCTTTCAAATAAATACATAAATAAATAACTCTTTTAAAAAATGAGACCATTAAGATTTTTTTACAAATTATAATTATGTATTATAATTATTTAAATTATAATTATATTATCCATACATGTATATATATTTATAAATATTTAAATGAAATCATATTGATATACAGTGGGGTTTTGGATATTTAATTATAGATTTTGTGTTATTACAACCTGACATTCAACCTAATTAAATATACTAAAGTTTATTGAGAATTGATAAAAGTCCCAGGTAGGTGATACATGTATAAATATCAGAGAAACTGTGCTGGAGTAAATAATTATACAATGCCCTCAATAGGTATTAACATCCAAAATAAAGGAGTAGGAAAGATGTCTATATGATTTTATGCAGGTTTGTGTGTGTGTGTCCATCAGCAAATATTTTTCTGATCTGATATATAAATATATGCAACTTCTAGCATTCTAGCTGTTCCTCTATTACGGTTCTTCCATTCAGAAAAGCACATCAGAATGCAAATAAAAAAGTTAGAGATTAATTCTCAAGGTTCTAGCCGGGCTCGAAAAAGGCATGGAAGATATTAGAGAAACCCTCTCGAGAGATATAAAAGCCCTTTCTGAAGAAATAAAAGAACTAAAATCTAACCAAGTTGAAATCAAAAAAGCTATTAATGAGGTGCAATCAAAAATGGAGGCTCTCACTGCTAGGATAAATGAGGCAAAAGAAAGAATTAGTGATATAGAAGACCAAATGACAGAGAATAAAGAAGCTGAGCAAAAGAGGGACAAACAGCTACTAGACCACGAGGGGAGAATTCGAGAGATAAGTGACACCATAAGACGAAACAACATTAGAATAATTGGGATTCCAGAAGAAGAAGAAAGAGAGAGGGGAGCAGAAGGTATACTGGAGAGAATTATTGGGGAGAATTTCCCCAATATGGCAAAGGGAACGAGCATCAAAATTCAGGAGGTTCAGAGAACGCCCCTCAAAATCAATAAGAATAGGCCCACACCCCGTCACCTAATAGTAAAATTTACAAGTCTCAGTGACAAAGAGAAAATCCTGAAAGCAGCCCGGGAAAAGAAGTCTGTAACATACAATGGTAAAAATATTAGATTGGCAGCTGACTTATCCACAGAGACCTGGCAGGCCAGAAAGAGCTGGCATGATATTTTCAGAGCACTAAACGAGAAAAACATGCAGCCCAGAATACTATATCCAGCTAGGCTATCATTGAAAATAGAAGGAGAGATTAAAGGCTTCCAGGACAAACAACAACTGAAAGAATTTGCAAACACCAAACCAGCTCTACAGGAAATCTTGAAAGGGGTCCTCTAAGCAAAGAGAGATCCTACAAGTGGTAGATCAGAAAGGAACAGAGACCATCATATACAGTAACAGCCACCTTACAGGCAATACAATGGCCCTAAATTCATATCTCTCAATAGTTACACTGAATGTTAATGGGCTAAATGCCCCTGTCAAAAGACACAGGGTATCAGAATGGATAAAAAAACAAAACCCATCTATATGTTGCCTCCAAGAAACACATTTTAAGCCCGAAGACACCTCCAGATTTAAAGTGAGGGGGTGGAAAAGAATTTACCATGCTCATGGACATCAGAAGAAAGCAGGAGTGGCAATCCTTATATCAGATCAATTAGATTTTAAGCCAAAGACTATAATAAGAGATGAGGAAGGACACTATATCATACTCAAAGGGTGTGTCCAACAAGAAGATTTAACAATTTTAAATATCTATGCCCCAAACGTGGGAGCAGCCAACTATATAAACCAATTAATTACAAAATCAAAGAAACATATCAACAATAATACAATAATAGTAGGGGACTTTAACACTCCCCTCACTGAAATGGACAGATCATCCAAGCAAAAGATCAGCAAGGAAATAAAGGCCTTAAACGACACACTGGACCAGATGGATGGACATCACAGATATATTCAGAACATTTCATCCCAAAGCAACAGAATACACATTCTTCTCTAGTGCACATGGAACATTCTCCAGAATAGATCACATCCTCAGTCCTAAATCAGGACTCAACCGGTATCAAAAAAAAAAAAAAAAAAAAAAAAGATTGGGATCATTCCCTGCATATTTTCAGACCACAATGCTCTAAAGCTAGAACTCAACCACAAAAGGAAGTTTGAAAAGAACCCAAATACATGGAGACTAAACAGCATCTTTCTAAAGAATGAATGGGTCAACCGGGAAATTAAAGAAGAATTGAAAAAAATCATGGAAACAAATGGTAATGAAAATACAACGGTTCAAAATCTGTGGGACACAACAAAGGCAGTCCTGAGAGGAAAATATATAGCGGTACAAGCCTTTCTCAAGAAACAAGAAAGGTCTCAGGTACACAACCTAACCCTACACCTAAAGGAGCTGGAGAAAGAACAAGAAAGAAACCCTAAGCCCAGCAGGAGAAGAGAAATCATAAAGATCAGAGCAGAAATCAATGAAATAGAAACCAAAAAGACAATAGAGCAAATCAAAGAAACTAGGAGCTGGTTCTTTGAAAGAATTAATAAAATTGATGAACCCCTGGCCAGACTTATCAAAAAGAAAAGAGAAAGGACCCATATAAATAAAATCATGAATGAAAGAAGAGAGATCACAACTAACACCAAAGAAATACAAACTATTATAAGAACATACTATGAGCAACTCTACGCCAACAAATTTGACAATCTGGAAGAAATGGATGCATTCCTAGAAACATATAAACTACCACAACTGAACCAGGAAGAAGTAGAAAGCCTGAACAGACCCATAACCAGTAAGGAGATTGAAACAGTCATTAAAAATCTCCAAACAAACAAAAGCCCAGTGCCAGACGGCTTCCCAGGGAATTCTACCAAACATTTAAAGAAGAACTAATTCCTATTCTCCTGAAACTGTTCCAAAAAATACAAATGGAAGGAAAACTTCCAAATTCATTTTATGAGGCCAGCATCACCTTGATCCCAAAACCAGACAAGGATCCCACCAAAAGAGAGCTATAGACCAATATCCTTGATGAACACAGATGCGAAAATACTCAACAAAATACTAGCCAATAGGATTCAACAGGACATTAAGAGGATTATTCACCACGACCAAGTGGGATTTATTCCAGGGCTGCAAGGTTGGTTCAACATCCGCAAATCAGTCAATGTGATACAACACATCAATAAAAGAAAGAACAAGAACCATATGATACTCTCAATAGATGCTGAAAAAGCATTTGACAAAGTACAGCATCCCTTCCTGATCAAAACTCTTCAAAGTGTAGGGATAGAGGGCACATACCTCAATATCATTAAAGCCATCTATGAAAAACCCACCGCAAATATCATTCTCAATGGAGAAAAACTGAAAGCTTTTCCGCTAAGGTCAGGAACACGGCAGGGATGTCCATTATCACCACTGCTATTCAACATAGTACTAGAGGTCCTAGCCTCAGCAATCAGACAACAAAAGGAAATTAAAGGCATCCAAATCGGCAAAGAAGAAGTCAAATTATCACTCTTTGCAGATGATATGATACTATATGTGGAAAACCCAAAAGACTCCACTCCAAAACTGCTAGAACTTATACAGGAATTCAGTAACGTGTCAGGATATAAAATCAACGCAGAGAAATCAGTTGCATTTCTCTACACCAACAGCAAGAAAGAAGAAAGAGAAATTAAGCCATCAATCCCATTTATAATTGCACCCAAAACCATAAGATACCTAGGTATAAACCTAACCAAAGAGGCACAGAATCTATATTCAGAAAACTATAAAGTACTCATGAAAGAAATTGAGGAAGACACAAAGAAATGGAAATATGTTCCATGCTCCTGGATTAGAAGAATAAATACTGTGAAAATGTCTATGCTACCTAAAGCAATCTACACATTTAATGCAATTCCTATCAAAGTACCATCCATCTTTTTCAAAGAAAGGAACAAATAATGCTAAAATTTATACGGAACCAGAAAAGACCTCAAATAGCCAAAGGGATATTGAAAAAGAAAGCCAACGTTGGTGGCATCACAATTCCGGACTTCAAGCTCTATTACAAAGCTGTCATCATCAACACAGCATGGTACTGGCACAAAAACATACACATAGATCAATGGAACAGAATAGAGAGCCCAGAAATAGACCCTCAACTCTACGGTCAACTAATCTTCGACAAAGCAGGAAAGAATGTCCAATGGAAAAAAGACAGCCTCTTCAATAAATGGTGCTGGGAAAATTGGACAGCCACATGCAGAAAAATGAAATTGGACCATGTCCTTACACCACACACAAAAATAGACTCAAAATGGATGAAGGACCTCAATGAGAGAAAGGAATCCATCAAAATCCTTGAGGAGAACACAGGCAGCAACCTCTTCGACCTCAGCCACAGCAACATCTTCCTAGGAACAACACCAAAGGCAAGGGAAGCAAGGGCAAAAATGAACTATTGGGATTTAATCAAGATAAAAGCTTTTGCACAGCAAAGGAGACAGATATCAAAACCAAAAGACAACTGACAGAATGGGAGAAGATATTTGCAAATGACATATCAGATAAAGGACTAGTGTCCAGAATCTATTAAGAACTTAGCAAACTCAACACCCAAAGAACAAATAATCCAATCAAGAAATGGGCAGAGGACATGAACAGACATTTCTGCAGAGAAGACATCTAGATGGCCAACAGACACATGAAAAAGTGCTCCATATCACTCGGCATCAGGGAAATACAAATCAAAACCACAATGCGATATCACCTCACACCAGTCAGAATGGCTAAAATCAACAAGTCAGGAAATGACAGATGCTGGCGAGGATGCGGAGAAAGGGCAACCCTCCTACACTGTTGGTGGGAATGCAAGCTGGTGCAGCCACTCTGAAAAACAGCATGGAGGTTCCTCAAAATGTTGAAAATAGAACTGCCCTACGACCCAGCAATTGCACTATTGGGTATTTACCCTAAAGATACAAACGTAGTGATCTGAAGGGGCACATGCACCCGAATGTTTATAGCAGCAATGTCCACAATAGCCAAACTGTGGAAAGAACCTAGATGTCCATCAACAGATGAATGGATCAAGAAGATGTGGTATATATACACAATGGAATACTATGCAGCCATCAAAAGAAATGAAATCTTGCCATTTGCGACAACATGGATGGAACTAGAGCGTATCATGCTTAGTGAAATAAGTCAAGCAGAGAAAGACAACTATCATATGATCTCCCTGATATGAGGAAGTGGTGATGCAACATGGGGGCTTAAGTGGGTAGTAGAAGAATAAATGAAACAAGATGGGATTGGGAGGGAGACAAACCATAAGTGACTCTTAATCTCACAAAACAAACTGAGGGTTGGTGGGGGGAGGGGGTTTGGGAGAAGGGGGTAGGATTATGGACATTGGGGAGGGTATGTGCTTTGGTGAGTGCTGTGAAGTGTGTAAACCTGGTGATTCACAGACCTGTACCCCTGGGGATAAAAATATATGTTTATAAAAAATTAAAAATTAAAAAAAAAGTTAGAGATTATTAGAGGAATAAAGCTGTTTCTGTTCTAACTTATACTGTTAATATCAAATCACCAATAAATTAAAAAATTTTATTATTAGCAGCAAAAATTAATTGCAACATTGTAAAACTAATAGTGACACACGTATATAACACTGTTCTTGTAAGTGTTCTCTGTTCTTATAGGGTACTTTTGTTTAATATTGGAAGAAATATGTGTATTGTAACCATAAATATAACAAAATTTCGTTTGTAAAATGGGTGAAAATAGATTCTTTTAACCTTATGACTTTGTTTTATTAAATGAAATAATTGATATATAATGATTTTCAATGTACTTTCTATACCATGAGAGATTAGTAAATATTTACCATTATAATTAATTGCTATTATGAGCAATTACATGTACTTTAAGATGAGATTTACATGCATCTTTTGAATCAGAGAAATAGGTAGAGTTTTTTTTTATATTCTTGATTTACTTAATAGATGATGATGTTTAAAATATGTGTATATTTATTGGAGTTCTTTATCTGCTCAGAATAGAGACAGCATAGCATAGAGAATTACAGACTCATTCCAAAATTGGATTATCTGGGTTTCCCAGCTTTGCCATTCATTGCAGGTGTGTCCTTTGCTACTTTACTTAAAATCTTTATTCCTTATGTTCCTTATTAAGTGAGTTCATATTTATAAAGTACTTATGAATTTTCCTGATGATAATGTCATTTTTATGTTCATTAAATAAGCAAAGAAAAACAAATTGGTAATTTTGGACACTGAGAAATTACATTTACTTTAGCTTAACTAGTTACAGAATCTTCCTCCTTCGGGTGGTCACAAATTAAGCCTTCTAATAGCTAGGGATTTTTCCTGTTTCACCTGAAACTACAGAGAACCTTTTTGTTCAAGTCCCAGAGATGTAGCTCCAGAGAACTGTAGTACAATTCAGCGAGAGCTTCAGGCTTCCATGAGAACCAATATGGGACCATATTCCCAGGCAAGTTGTCTGGTTCCTGGGCTTCCCTGAGGATCAGGTGCTCTGTAATACAATGTCTTTCTCCAGGTAAAGCACAATTACCCTCTACCCAATATAGAATTGACTTGGATTCCATAGGAAATTTTTATCATATTCTGGAATCCTTCTTTGCACAATGTCATTAAAATCCTCATCTGAAATTTTGTTTTTTGTTTTTTAAAATTTTCTAATTGAGAGTCATTATGGATCTCAGAAACATTATCCAAAATCACCATCCCAATAATTTTGCCTAGATCTTACCTGTATCTCCAAGGTGTCAAAAATACTAGATCATTTTTAAACATAACTCATAGTCATTTCTCTCAATATTATTTATATTGCCTTATAGACTCTTGAGACAGATTAGTGATACAATCACCAATAGGCATACTTTTGTCAAAACATTTTCTGACAAATGTGGACATTCAGAATAGAATTGGGGCCAGGAAAGGACACTACAAACATTTTTTTGATAAGGGAAAAGACAAGATAATGGAGCAAGAATCAGAGTTCCAAGAACATAAGCCCTATGGGTCATGGAATTTGATAATTTTACTCAGCTCCAGCAACATCAATCTTTTTGACTAAATCTAGAATAACTCCAAATTGTTATTTTTATGGTTTCCAAAAAATATGTCTTAATTATCCCCAAGAATATCTTATAACCTACAAATATTTACATTATCATTATAACTAAATGCCAGTGTGATACGAAATAAGCTTTACTTTTAACAGTAAACACATACAGGAGTCTGTATTCTTTAATTTAAAATGTGATTATAATATGTTATTCCTAAATTTGTAAACTTAATAAAAATTTTTAAAAGTATTCTCTAAAAATTAAAGATTGAAGGATCTTCTTTAAAAATTATCTTCTTTATACAGAAAAGCAATAATTCTTATTATGGTGATGCTGTAAACTAAAGTTAGTCTATCTCTTCACTGTAGAATTTTTAAAGACACACTCCAAGACTCTCCAAATGCTATAAAATTGTTCCTTTATTATAGAAGAAAGAGTTATTTTGCTTTGCATTTTTTAACTGAAATGAAGTTATTCAGAACCATTAAGCAAAGTCAGGAAAGCAAAGTAATTATACTATTAGGCTATCAAAGAAGTGTGCTAATGTTGATATCTGCCCTTCACAAGAGGCAAATTGCATGATTTTGAAAATACAATGACAATTTGTATTGGGATTAGTGAAGCTAAACCCAGTTTCCTGGAGAGGATCCAGATTAGATCACTACATTCTTTCTCCTTAGGTCTCCATAGTAATTTTATTTGAATAGTTTTATAGGTCATCTACTTGTCCATTTTCTTTTGAATTTTCTATTCATCTGGCTATCAAACTTAAGAAGACTCTGTTAATCTTCACTTCATTTTGATTTTCTTCTGTTCAGTCAGGGATTTATCTGGTCAAATGAGATTGATCAGAGAGACAAAGAATTATTCCTGATGACCATGATGATAACAAAACCTGCTCTCTGAGAATATTTTTTATCTAGCATGTACTTTTTAACTAGAGTGGACACAATAAGGGATTTTACTAAGTAGGAACTGAGCTTACAACTCAAGATAAACAGTTCAAATTTTATCATTGGTTGTCAGTCATTCCATATATTACATTAGAACTACAAATAAATCCATCAATTTATTTTTTGCTATTTGTATAATGAGAACAAGGAGACACTCTAAATGGTGGATTCTGGAATCATTTTTGCCATTCTGGTAAGAAACAGTAACCTTTTCTGACTTCTGCTTTACGACTGCACCAGAGGCACGCTACACATCTCCTATTGTGTCTTATTGCTACCTAATAGAATAGGAAACAACTGAGCAATCTGTGAGCTAATTAAAGTTCTGAGAAACTCAGCTCATACTGATAATCCCCTTTGTCACTTGCAATCACACTTGCCTCTGAGCCCGACGATGGAAGATTCAACATCTTACAGCCTTACAGTGATGCCTAGTTTCATTTCCTTTTCTTTTTTTTTACTGTCACCATAACAGAGCTTAACCTGTTCTGCATTATTAAAAAAAATATATATATAGCTTTGCATAGAAATGTTTGAAAATTTTCAAATAAAAATAGAAAATAAATTCAAGTATACTAATGCCAGTGTTCCCTTGTTTGCTAAGTTATGTATAAAACGTTTAAAATTACCAAGCAGGATACTTACACATCACTGTTAGAGCCAGCAACTGGAACATGTTTAGCACTTAAATCTTACTACCAATTCATTTCATATTTGTTCTATTTTAATAGAGATAATTTGTAAGTTATCACTGACACATTGGTAAAATCATCATAACTGGTAATCAAATTCTGACACGTTAAATGAAGATAATGACAATCTCAGGGGTCAGTGAAAGGAGAGAGGTGAATCAGTTCCCAAGTCCTGTGAGTTTCAGTACCTTCTTTTGTATCTGTTTATCTGTTTCCTCCCACGGGTATTATTGCCATTGAGGATTGTGGAAATATCTACCTGGCGGGGGTGGGGAAAGCTGCAGAATAGGGCTACAATATTTATCAACCTTCACAATTTGAAATATAATGCTCTGTTAGTATCTATTTCTCCAAGTTGTGGTAGAATATCAAGCTGTTGGTGACACAAGGACCTAAACTGATAAATTTGCTTGAAATATCTGCCTTTGCTTGCTTATTTCCATTCACCACTTCCCATTTCTCCTTTATTTTCCTATAAATTTGTAATTAGATTTCAAGAAAATCTTTCCAGATTCCCCCCCTTTTTTTTAATCTAGCTTAAAAATGAGAAGGTCAAAAATATCCTGATCAATGCATATCTATCTTCATTACCTGCATTTAACATTTAATTTTAATTTTCCTTATATGCTTTTAATGTAAAATAATTCTGTGTGTGTGTGTGTGTGTGTGTGTGTGTGTTTACACAGTCCGTATAGCACTTGGGTGAAGAATTTGGTCTCTTGATTCAAGTATATCTTGGTGCTTCCCTGGATTCCTATCTCTGATGTTGAAAGCTTCAATTTCCTTTAAAATGATAATTATAATTGTTTAATTATACCTGCCTTATCAGGTTGCTCTGAAGTGACAGCATGAGCATGGATTAAGAAATTAGTTTTAGAGACGCCTGGGTGGCTCAGTGGGTTAAAGCCTCTGCCTTGGGCTCAGGTCATGTTCCCGGGGTCCTGGGATCGAGCCCCGCATCGGGCTCTTTGCTCAGCAGGGAGCCTACTTTCCTTGCTCTCTCTCTGCCTGTCTCTCTGTGTGATTGCAAGTGACTTCAGAAGTGACAGCATGAGCATGGATTAAGTTCTTACTTTGTTCTAAACTCTTGCAAGGATAACAAAGAGTAAAGATAAATAATATGTCTGGCCTTACTAGAAGAGACTACCACACATCTTAAATTCAATCAATTCCATGGTCAGTAAAGAATGAACGAATATAGTCATTGCAGACACTTATCATGGTGCAAAAATAAGTGATAGCAGACTCCTTTTATGATACTATATTAATTTTCTGTTATAAACAATGGCCATTAAAATCAGTGGAGTTCATCCACTCTTAGCATCTAAAATGCCAATCAGGTGCCAAAAATGTGTGGCTTAGGCATATAAAATTGTTTGGGGTTCCCATTAAAGAATTATAGCAACTTCCATTTTGAAATGATCTTGAAAATTTTGAGAACAAAGTCTAGTCCTAGTAATAGTACAGAATAGTGGAAAAAAGCAGGTTTTGTAGTCAATCTGACTAGGTTGAAATGTCTGCTCAAACTCTTACTCTTTGACCGAAGACCTCACTTTTCAATTTTACAATTGTAAAATGGAAAAAAAAAAAAAAACTCCTTTATTGCTTAATTTAATACAAGAAAAGAGTGAACAACAATGACTCACATATGCTAAACACACAATAAAATCTCAATATTACAAAAATTATAAAGATTCTCTACTTTATAGTCAGAAAGGCCTTTTTTTTTTTTTCTAAAGGACCAGATTTCTAGTATTTCAAGCTTTGCAAGCCATGTAATTTCTCTCCCAACTGCTCAAATCTGGCACTGCTCAAATCTGAAAACAACCATAGAAAATGTTTAAATAAAAGTTAGGTGTTTTATAATAAAACTTTACTTATGAACACTATAGTTTGAATTTTATATAATTTCATGTGTCACAAAACATCATTCTTCTACCAATATGCTTCAGTCACTTAAAATGTAGAAAGTCTCTAGATTATGGGCTCTACAAAAGTAGACAGCAGGCTGGATTTGCTCCATGTTATTCCATATAGGTCTTTTGGGCAACTTGGAATTGTTGGCCTTATCTATATAATGAAGTTTTTAAGGTCTGCTTACCTGACACAGAGGTAATGTGATACGGCAATAGGGAAAACATGCTGAAAGTAGCAAATAATTGTGGTGCCTGGCTGGCTTAGTTGGTAGTATGAGATTCTTGATGTTGGGGTTGTGAGTTCAAGCCCCACTTCAGGGGTAGAGATTACTTAAAGAAAAAAAAAAAAGAAAAGAAGAAAATTGTGGCTGATTGGTCATTTGCAAACAGATAAAATGTTATCGTCAACCACAAAGTCATATATAATACACCTCTATTTTTTCTCATTTTTAACAATTATCCCCCTTGTAATTTGTAGAGGAATGCCTTTCTCCTTGAACACTAAGCTTCTAAGGGCAAGAACTCTGTCTATTCTGTTTATCCTGATCAGACTGAGTGCTGCAGGGTAGGCTGTCAATAATTTTGAATTAATGAATACATAGAAATAAAATACTGCATATTCCATTATTTAATCCTATCTCCTTCATGTTGTAGGAATTTAAATTCATCAAGATTGAAATAAATGGAAGAAAATTTTAGTTACATACTAGTGGATTGTTATTGAAATGATCACTGTTGTTCTCTTCTAGAACATGTGTTGATGCATCTATTGTCCACAACCTTCAGTGTGTATCTCTATTATAACTTGCCCAGAAGCCCATTAATCAGTTTCTTCACTTTTCTACTTTGCATTTTCAGATACTGCCAATTATGATGATTATTTTAACTTTTCATTGAAATTCATTGTTAAATACTGGAAAATAATTGACTCTTTTCAAAATTTTTTAAATAAAAAAATTACATGAACATATCTAGAAAATCTGACAGGTTATAAACAAATTTAATAGGCAATATACAGTTTTTTAAAGATATTTTAGGGAGAAAATTCACAGGTTGTTTTGCTACCATGTTTTCCTCCTCTTTCCCCTCCTACTTCTATTTTCTAATTGTCTAATATCTTGACTTATTTGTTCTATATTTTTTCAGTAGCTGTTTTTCTAAAGATTAAGTTTATACATTTTCTTCTTCCAACATTTTTCAATTTCCCTCTTCTAATAGATCCTGTTTATTGCCTCCCTGTCTGGGATACTGTTGACAGATTTTTATTCTTATTAAACCACCCAGTTTTCTGAAACCTCAGGTAGCAACCATGGCAATGGTCTACTTCAAAAAACGGAAGATGAGATTCCAAACTTTTTCTTAAATTAATAAACAGAGAAAAAGTTTCTTTTTTATTTGCAGCCCTCAGAATCATTTGGCATTACCCCACAGAATTACAATAGGAAAGTGATTTGGAACTACCACCAATATATCCCCCAAAGCTCCTTGTAGGTACACTAAAAAGCTTTGAGAGTGTGAGATCATTTCCCACATCTTTTTTAACTTCCCTACTTTTTCCCACTAGATTCATCATTCTTATTGAAGAAGGGGAAAGATTCTCATTTTCCATGCTTTTACTCTACCGCAGTATCCTCAAGGGAAGTAATTTGTGGGAATATGGGCTCCAGAGTGCCTTTACATTTTCCAGCAAGTATAATCAACACCCCCACTGGAAGGCATACCATATACTGCTACACCAGAGGTTAGGCAGTTGGAGTTTTGCCATTTGCTTAACATGCTAAGAGTACAAAGTAATTTATTTTATGTCATTTGTTATTCTTAGGTAATATGCTTTCATCATTTTGCCTTCAGTTGAAAGACACTATTATATTTAAATACTGGATTCCGTACCTTTGAAATTTATGAACTTTAGATCAAATTTCTGTTCAATCTAGATACTAATTTCTAGACTTGTGGTTTAGTAACAGTTTTATTCCCATTAACACTGTATTGCTGCAAAGGCACTCTTAAATATACAGTATTGTATATGTTATCCAATGTTCAGATCAGTGTCTCAGGTCAAGGATTTCACCTTGATCTGCACCAGGTTAAGGTTATGATTAGATGGCATCAGTGTGAAAGGATGATTTTTTTTTTTTTAAGATTTTACTTATTTATTGGACAGAGAGATCACAAGTAGGCAGAGAGGCAGGCAGAGAGAGAGGAGGAAGCACGCTCCCCTCTGAGCAGAGAGCCCGATGCGGGGCTTGATCTCAGCTTCTTGGGATCATGACAGGAGCCGAAGGGGAGGCTTAACCCACTGAGCCACCCAGGCGCCCCTGCAAGGATGAATTTGACATGACCAATAAAAGCTTATACAATGTTACTACAAGGAGCAAAAGAGATGTGATTTACATCTTATTTAGAATAGTAAATGACTATGACTACTTTTTTTTTCCCCTAGTGTCCATATTCAGTGGAAATCTTTAAGCCATATGCTTTAATTTTTGCAATTACTGTATTTCCAATTTCAAATAAATGATTCTGTTAATCATTTGGAGGTATACAAAAGTCTCAACAGTATGGTCTGGTTAAAATTAACTAAATGTATTTATCTCATACTTGTTTTTAGGGAACTTACATTTTCAGTGGCACAGATTTATTTGAATATTTTATCATTTAAGGCCAGTTGCTTGTCTTCATAATCTTTACATAAGGTATCACAGAATATTTATAACCTTCCATGGCCATTATGGTCTTATCCTCTTGGTTGGTATCCTTTCTTAGTTCTAATTGCTCTGTCTCTTTCTCTCTCTCTCTCTATCTCTGCAACATACAAACACACATACACATGCAAATGTGCACACACACACACTCACACACACTCTACTGCTGTCATTCCTTTCTAGCTTGCATATTTTACCATCTATCTGGTATTACAAAGGTCTGTTGTTGAAAAGCAATAGTAGAAGAAAAAAAGTAATGTTTTTTATTGCATCTTAATTTGATTTCCCTTGACAGCTTTGATACAAAACGTAATTATTGGTACACCTAGTAATTACATGACCATAATTGTGGCTGTACATGACAAAAGCTGAGGTGATCACCAGGATAAAATACGGCTAGTGTAGTGTAAAATCATAGGCTAAAGGGGTATTCTAACATAAGAGAGTGAAAAAACAGAATGCATTTTTTATGTTCCCAAAACAAGTGACAGAAAAAGAAAAAAATCACTATTTTCTCTTAATCAGAATTGAACAAATCTATGTAATAGGTTGTGAGGTGTAGTTCTTGACTTATTATAATCATTCTATAAGATACATAATATCCAATTACATCATCAAAATACCTACTCTTTGAAAAAAATGTACATTTTCTTCATTGTTAACACACTCAGTTGCTATAAACTACCTTATTTTTTTTAAATAAATTGCTCTCATTTTGCAGAAAAGTTTGAAAAGTTTTTTTGTCTTTTGTGCTGCAACCAACCAGAACACACAGAAATTTCCATTTAAATATCTATTCTGTATTTAGCTTATCTGTAGAGATGCATACTTAAAATTTTAAACACAGAATGTTGATGATTTATATGGATCTCTGCTTGTGGGTTACAGAAATGAACCTGAACAACAACAACAACAAAAAGATGAGCATTTGCTGTGAGAAGGCATAGAGTTCTCAAAGTCCAGTCAGGACAATGGAAAGACCTGAACAGGGGCGCCTAGGTGACTCAGTGGGTTAAAGCCTCTGCCTTCAGCTCAGGTCATGATCCCAGGATCCTGGGATCAAGCTCCACATTGGGCTCTCTGCTCATCAGGGATCCTGCTTCCCCACTGCCCCCCTTTCTCTCTACCCACCTCTCTGCCCACCTGTGATCTCTGTAAATAAAATAAAATAAAATAAAATAAAATAAAATAAAATAAAATAAAATAAAATAAAATAAAAAGTCTTGAAAAGACCTGAATGGGAAACTAGAACATGTTACCTTCTCTTTTCATTTCTGCTTCTCTTGTCATCTGCTCATTTTGCTTTTCTGTGAACTGTCTCCCTGTGCTTTGTTGCACAGTAATTCTCCATCCGCCCCCCATCTCATTTTGACTTTTTTCTCCATAGGTTTCATTCCAGAAAGTCTGCATATCAGGTGCTGACCCTTCCAACATGGACTACGTCATCATCTGTAGCCCAGTAAATTTTGAAGGAGGGAGCAGGCAGGATTACTTAGTTCAGAATGGTCATGAAGGATTAGTAAGGAGGAAGAGGGCAAAAAGAAGGGTCTAAAACAATTGGCTGAGCTTGGCAGTCAGTTCAAAAGCTACCCACTACCCATGAGCTGTGTGTTACTCTGCTCGAGTTCCCAAAATCAGAACTGACAAATCCAAGTTGCCCTTGAGTTAAGTATTTGAATAATCAAATGCAATAATTAAATTTCAGGATTTTTGACTCTCAAGTAAAGCAGTCTAAAATGGACACAAGTTTGACTCAATGCTTACAAGTTATTTCAAGTTTCTATACTGAAGTGGTCTTTCACCTATTATCACTATTTATGAAAGGTTGTTTTGGAGAAGATTGAGGAATTGATTGAAGTCTGAATTATTGTGATCAAATGTACAGATTGAAAACAGGTGTCAGAGCTTCTCCTTCATGGATAGAAGATTATTACATAAATTTAGGAGGAAAAGAACGGATTTAAAAAGTAAAATATATAATGCAGTGCCAAATATTTAAGTTAACAAGGATAAAAATGAAAATAAGTATCACCTTTGGCAACATATTGCACATTTCCTATATGGAACATTTTGAGATCTAACAAAAGTTATTTGAGACCTTAACCAAAAGAGCTGATTTAGAAGTAAGTGGAGAGAGTTTCTATGACTTGTAGTGAGTGGAAAATGAAAAGTGGGCAAGGGAATCATAATATGTGGCAGAAAAAAGATGTACAGAAATATCATTTACCTCCTTCTTTCATTTAGTTACAGATCCCCCCTGAGATTTAGTTGGCCATATGGCTACTCAACTAGAAAAACATAGTCCATATTTTTTTGCAACCTGGTAGAGCCATATTTTGACTTAAGCAATGTGAGCAGAAATGAAACAAGCAATTTGCAGATTGCCCTCTACTTCAAATTCTTTTTTTCCTGAGATTTGGAGGCACTGTTTTAAACCCAGAAATGTAAACCCTGTGCTATGCGGTCCTAACAATCCAACTGCCTCAGTTTACCTCGTTCTGCACTATTTCTTGCCAGACAAAAGCATTTCAGTTTCATGGAAGCCACTGCAGGTTGACCTCTTTTTGTGATCATAAACAAGTACATTTAATTTAATTAATTTACTTGACAAAGAATGAGCTAATTATCATTGAAGACTGAGGAACAGAGCTTGTTCAGTGAACAGTCAGAAGGTAAATTTTATTTGCAACAGAGTTGCAAGTCCATGCAGTGCAGTTGAAAACCAAGGTAGACATGATACTTGCGGGAATAGTACACATATGTACAGAAAGAAGAGAACAAGTGACAAAGCTTCTTGGATTTTAGTTGGTGAGCACACAGAATGGACACACAGTAGGTTTATGTCCCAGCATTTTAACTGAAACCTTAAGTTTCATCTTCACATCTGCAAGGATGAATCCTGGTAGTATTTCTGGTCTTCAAATAGTTTATACAGTAGGCAACTAATGCCATTTATTAGACCTCAGATCTTTGCTAAATAAATATAAACTGGGGTACAAAATGTGGTGGTATGAAGTGTAAATGAGGATATGAAGAACCAGAGCTTTACAGGATTAAATAAATTCTGGTATCTGTGTTAATTTTCTTCAAAGTAGTTTAGATTTTCAGGCGAAAGGGTTGGAATTCTTTTATTGCAGCTTACATAAAACCTTTGAACAGGCATGAAAGAATAAGTGAAAGTTTATTAATGACTAGAAGGCCTTACAGATACTTTTGCACAGTTTTGGCCATACAAGTAGTTATGCCTGGAGAATGAAAAGACACAAGAAAATGGTGTGAACAAATCTTAATAGTGGAACAGAGATATATAGGAATACATTATAGATCAGATAGGCAAGTATATGGAAACTAAAACAGAGAGAGTATTAAAGCCAAATTATAGAATATTATAGACTAAATCCCTTTTTAAAAATGAAACAGAGAACAAAAGATAATAATATAAATGATGAAATTCACAATTATTCAATATTGGAATCCAAGGTTACTTGATTTCTTGATCCATGGTTTCTGCAGACAAGAGCATAGGTTTAGAGGTGCATGTCTTGGGGAGAGAGGCACACACACCTTTGTACATTTTAGTGTTAAGAACTTGCTTGGGGTAAAAAAATTTTTTTTAATAAATATATGATATCCTGTCTTATGATTTTTCAATAAAAGCAGCAGAATTTATTTTAATGCAGCTGCTCAGTGATTTCTCCTTCCGGTACAGAATTATTGCATGACTAGTCAATGTTTTCCTTTTCTAAGGGATAGCCATCTATAGGTACAAAGACAGAATACTGGGGAAGGGTTCCAGAGTATGCCTTTTATTTTTACTTTTTTCTTCTTCTTTTTCTTTTCTTTGTCCATTTTTCTTCCTTTTCCTTCCTTCCTTCCTTCCTTCCTTCCTTCCTTCCTTCCTTCCTTCCTTCCTTCCTTCCTTCCCTTCCCCCTTCCCATCTTCTTTCCTTCCTTCTTTCTTTTTCCATTCCTTCTCTCCCTTCCTTCCTTCCTTCCTTCCTTCCTTCCTTCCTTCCTCCCAGCCTTCCTTCCTTCTTTTCTTCCCCCTTCCTTTCTTCCCTTCCCTTCCCCTCCCCTCCCTTCCCTTCTCTTTTCTTCCCTACCCTTCCCTTCCTTTCCTTTCCTCTTTCTTTTTTTCTTAGTACACAGCGGATGGGAACTAACACAAAGCAGTAATCATAAAGAACCACTTTGCTGGGGCGTCTGGGTGGCTCAGTGGCTTGGTGCCTACCTCCGGCTCAGGTCATAATCTCAGGGTCCTGGGATCAAGCCCCGCATCGTGCTCTCTGCTCAGCAAGGAGCCTGCTTCTCTCTCTCTCTCTCTCTCTCTCTCTCTGTCTGCCTCTCTGCCTACTTGTGATCTCTCTCTCAAAGAAATAAAATCTTAAAAAAAAAAAAACAACAACACCACTTTGTTTTACTTAATGAGACCTTTTTAGATTCAATTCAACACATGACAAGACACAGTGACCACAAGGGGTCAGCCAAGACCCAAAGGGAAGGAAGGTGTGCAGCATTGAGCTTTGGTCTAAGAAAACACTAGCTTGTCTAAAAACCAGCGTTGAAACACTGCTCTGCTGTATGTCATTTAATGTCAATATTTGCACTATTATTGGTTCCAGATTTGCTTACTTCTACCTGCTCAACTTGACCAGTTTACTAATAGACACAATAAAATGGTTTAGGTAGGACTTCGGCAAAATATTCAAGAAAGGTTCCATAACACCTATAGACTATCTTTCTGAAAGAGTAAACAAATCAGACAGCAACTCAGTGAATGTTTCCAAACACTTGGATACATCACATTTCATTAAATACCTTGTGGCCCTTACTTCTTAATGATGTCTTTTGAAGATAACAAAATTATTTTATTTGCTCAGTATTTCTCAATAAATGTGAGGCTCACTGTGATTGATATACTAGCAACAATTCACTTAAAATAACCCCCAGATGTGGAAAACCACTATAAATTGACAGTATATGGAGCCTTAACACTTACTAGAAACAATGCAATCCTGTTTTGTTCCACTTTGCATGCGTAAGTGTTCCCTATTGTATTCCTCTGCATACTTTCAAATCAGAAATATGACGAGTTCCTTTGTTTGCTAAACTACCACATAACAGGCATATCTTCTAAACAAGGGTTTTTGCACTTTAGCAGCTCAGCAGGAAACAGGTTTTTCAATAAATACCATTTCTTAATAGTCTAGCTCATTAATGATTTTATTACTTTCTGAAAATATGACAAATCCCTCATGAAACTCAATCACATTTCAAAAACAAAAGCACACATACATAGAAACTCTGAAATCTTGTATTAGCAAGCTTTCCCCCCACATTTTGAGTCTCTTCTGCTGAGACGCTTAAGAGTATAGAACTATAAAGTCTCTGCATTGATGCATGATGTAATATAAAATATAGATAGAGTGATTGAGAGCAAGTGAAATGCAGTTGCTGGGTCCAGAACAACATGTTCCCCAAAAGTAAAAAGCAAACCAACAAAGTAGAATTATAGGCTCTAAGCTTAACCGTTTGTGTGTAAAGGAAATAAGAAAGGGATTCTTGTAAAAATATTTTTACTCCCTCTGGAGAGAATAGTGTAATAGGGATCCTTCAGCCGACATCAACACAACTATAAACCTACAATGTACAGTATCAACACAATTCATTACTTGCCATTGAATGTGAAGCTTAAAAATCTCCATGGAGAAGAAATAGCAAACTATATGTACCTGGTGTTACTCTAGATTCGTTTTCTGTGGCATTTTTCTTCGCATTTTGTAATCACGTTAGGCACAGCAATTGCATCAATTATTGAATTTATCTTTCCAGGAATGCTATAGGTTTTTAATAAATATTAAATAACAATAATCAGAAATGTCCAGGAAAAAAGATCATTTTAATTTGAGAGCCAGAAATCTTAAAAAAAGCAATAGTTTCATTAAAATAGAATGTAAATTAATAAATACATTTAAATTATGTTTTGTAGTAGAATTAACATGTTACTTTACTTTTTGTTCCTAGATATTGCTCTCACATTATATCAAAAAAAATTTCCAAAATACAAACTTCATATTCTTGTTCAAAGCCATACTTGTATCATGAAATAACATAAGTGACTCCTAGCAGAATGTTTTTTAAGATCTATTTATAGTATTCAATTTTGCAGAATAATTGTGAATCTAATCTAGATGGAGGAATATTTCTATTTAAAATATGCCATATAAAGTTCATCCGGTTATTTTCACCTTCAAGATAAAGATAAGCAAACATGACAGTGATAATGAAAGTAGAGTTTATAAGCCACAGTCAAATTACTATGATTCAAATGAAATATTAGGATATTATGTGAATGAAGATCTGTACATATTTGTGTGCTAATTATATTAGACATATTTTGATCAAAAAGATTAAAACTTTAACAACATAAACCTTGGGATATACAAATCTCTGATAAATAACAGAAACAAGAAACTCAAAGTTAACTTCAAAGAAGATGTAACTATGGAAAATAAAGATGAAATAAGATGTTGATGGGCGCCTGGGTGGCTCAGTGGGTTCAGCCTCTGCCTTCACCTCAGGTCATGATCCCAGAGTCCTGGGATCGAGTCCCGCATCGATAGAGAGGGAGCCTGCTTCCCTCTCTCTCTCTCTTTCTTTCTCTGCCTGCCTCTTTGCCTACTTATGATCTCTCTCTGTCAAAGAAACAAATAAAATCTTAAAAAAAAAAGAAATAAGATGATGATGATGATAATGATGATGAAGAATATGTCATAAATAAATGGCATTAAATTCTTTAAAATTACGAAGAACATATATGTCTTGATATTTGTAGGTAGGAAAGGCTTAATGGAGGTTGCTGGACTTTCCAGCTTGTTCTTAAATAAAGAGCTACCTTTTAATAAACAGGAAGTTTAGATGTTCCAGATGGTGTGAAAACATCTGGAAATGTTATAGACAAATATGAAGGAAAAAATAATGAAATTTAGTTGGAATATTCCTTTAATACATTGGTTTTCATTCCTTTAATTTATCACTTTAAGGCTAGACAGATTTTATTCATTGTTGTTGATTAATGAAAGTTTCTTTTTTCAATATTTTATTTATTTAACTAACAGATAAAGACACGGTGAGAAAGGGAACACAAGCAGGGGTAGTGGGAGAGGGAGAAGCAGGATTCCTGTTGAACAGGGAGCCTGATGTGGGGCTCAATCCCAGGACTCTTGACCTGAGCTGAAGACAGATGCTTAACGACTGAGCCACCGAGGTGCCCTAAAAGCACTGAGCTTTGATAGAAGCTTGATCTACTATAATAAAACATTCTTTTTTTTAACTCTTTATAGGAGCTCATATTTGCCTTATCACATAAAGTGAACTTACATATATATTCACTTGCATATTTATATATTTGATTGGGATTTTTATAAACTAAATTAAGAAATTTTATAATGGACTATTGCAAAAAATGGGATGCTGTGTAAGGATGCATAAGGATTTATATTTTTTCATTCAATTCAATAAGTATTCATTTGAGTTTAAGAGAACATTTGTAATTCACTCTATCTCATACTTGTACTATTTCTTAAATATTATTAGCATTTTATTACTAAACCAGAAGCTCTGTCAGATAAAGGCCAAGTCTAGTATGCCCATCTCCACAAAAGCAACGCCTATCACATTTCTTGCTCAAAAGGAAGGCTCAGCGCTGAATGAACAAAGAACTGATTTGATGGATTCCATTGCATTTTAAAGATCAGTATTTTCCTAAAGCAGTAGTGTCTATATGTTTTTGATCATATACTCTTTAAAATACTGCCCAAGCTATGTAATAGAAGGGAATACTTCTTAGGAGCATGTATAGTTATTTTTTCATGAGTTTAAGTAATTGCACAGAATGTAACTTCTGTTGTTTTATAAATGTGGATATTTTAAAAATAAAATCAACATATTCCTTTCAAAATATATATCCAATGGTATAGAAATACCAGAGGAATTTTAAAACTTTGGTCATATATTTCGTCAGTAATGAGATATCATTTGGTTCTTCCTTTATCAAAATGTATTTATCCTTTTAAAAAGTATTTATTGCGCATCTGATATGCATTAGTCATTGCTCTAGGCATTGGCATACGTATCGGAGGTTCCTGTGTGCATAAGCAATTTCTGTATAACTTAATCTGTTGTCTTTGGGATATCCTATTTGAGAGATACAGGAAACCACACTTTTGTTTATCCCTAGGATACAAGTTGCTCCTTTGAATCTAAGTACTCATAGAATTTTTTTGAGTCTAACTTTTTACAGACAAACTCAAATATCAGTATTTTCATCTAATTAGTTTACAATTTAGAGAGCCCTTTCAATTTTGAAATTTAGCTTGGCAAAATTTCTATAGATGGCTAGGGTTCTGATACTATTCTGTTTTGTTTTTCTTTTTCATTTTTCTCTTCATTCAAGTTGTGTGGAGTTTTTTTAGTTTGACTTTCAAATCACTAATGGGAGTGGGTGTACTAAAAGTATGTAGAAAAGTAGCTTTTTCATAGTAAAGCTTGACTTTTTCATCAGCATCTCGGAACTAAAACTACTAATCTAAACTTTCTGTGATTTAGGTGTCTCACATTACTTGGAGGCTAACGATAGACTATTCCGAGTACCATAGAAACTCAGTATCTTTTTCTGAGTTTTCATATAGATTTGGATGTCAATTTGAGTACAGTCAGTCAAGACATTTCTTATGCTTCACTGCACACTCTCTTCAACTCATTCCATAGCTTTTGGCCACTTATTCTACCCCAGCTAGTATATTTATGACCCATACCATGTAGGCTGTGACATTAACCTCACGGGGGCAATAAGTGATGGTGCCTCATCCACTTATTTCCCATTCTGTGTACATCTATCTGACTTGCTCCTGATGCTACTAAGCAATGCTTTACCATGGTACCTGTGTAAGAACAATACGTGAGCTATGAGGAAATGTTGGGCAATAAAACCCAACGAGAAGAAAATTTAGCCAATAGTTAATGAATTAGGGAATAAATTCTTCCTTTTTCCTTTCCTAATGATCCCAGAATGCAGTATGTCACACAACCTTTTAGAAGAAAGCTCTATAAGCCTGAATGATCATTTAATACCTCACGCCAAATGGTGGTTGGCTCTGTAGTGTTCCTTGTGTTTGCTCTCCCTTCCTCCTTGTTTCAATCCCTTTTCCCTTCATGGCTTTTTTTCCAGAAAGAACTCATGAAGATAGGGGAGGGATCTTCCAATAATTTCCTGCAATGGGTCTTTGAATCTTAGACTTGAAATGGCCTGTTGCAAGTTATTTTGAGAAATCCAAACTTTATTGGCATTATATTGAGAAAATGGCCAAACAGCATCATGGATGTGGGAATGCTTGGTGATCTTATGTAAGATCTGGGAGCTCAGCACTTGACAGGTACTTATGGGAAGGTCCAAAGATCATCCCTTCACTAAAGAAATAAGCAATGCCTTGGTGATGGCGATGCCAGCTGTGAAAAGCTTGGTGATACTTGTCTTGTGTAGGCCAATACTGGGAGACAGTCTTGTGAATATCACTGGGGACTAAGAAATTACAGAATGGAAGAGAACAGATGACAACCTTTAACCATCAGGTGACAAAACAAAACAAAACAACAAAAAACAAACAAAACAAAACAAAACAAAACAAAACTTGGAAATTACTTTATGGTGCAATGATTTGCAGGGATCTATGGCTAATAAATTATAATGATCTTCAGGGTAAGAAGGATAGAGAATATATTAGCATGTAGCTCAAGTTGAATAATGAAAAGAAAAGTAAATTCTACAATAGAAAGCTATTGTCCGTAGTTTCTGGTTTTAAGGCAGTTCATAGTCCAAGAACTAAATATTTCAAGAATTACCCTGTTCATCTTGGGGAAGGACTCCATAACCAATTAATGTCAAAGTATCCCCATATCCTTCCCTAAGGAACTGTGGACATTAAGTAAAGAAACTATAAGTTGGGGGGATAGATCTCTCCAGATATTTTTATATTACCTTTTAATAATTTTTATAATTATTTTTATTAAACCAATTTTTGAAAGGATGCCCTATTTACAGAAAAGTCAATGAATTTCTTTGACACATGAGACTGTGAGATTAAGCAGCTATTTTTTGCTTGATACCATAGAGTATCATGTATCAGTATCAGTACCAGTAACATGCATTTTTATTTATTTGCTGTCATTTCTAACTCACTGCCCTTCAGCCTAACTACAACTTCTGGAATTACATCCCCAGTGGAGTCATGATTGTAAGTTTTTGTATTAGGTTCTGTATTGCCAAGGAACACAGGTTAAGAAAATATATCTATATGTTGAAAAGCCAGTCAAAGAGATGTACTTTTTCATGGTTTTGTTTTGTAAGTTAACACATATAAACTGTCTAAAAAATATTTATGACTTACTTTTGATTAAAATATTTTTTGTTTTTGGAAAGCGAATCATAGTGCTTGCCTTTTCTGTCTTTAAGAACAAGAGAACAATTCCAACAAAAAACATTTCCTTAGTATAAGAAATAGCACAGCATACTAAGGGACTTAAAAGTCTTAGATGTATCTGAGATGCTATCATGTCTTTATGATACTTTACATAAGTCACTGAACCAATAATAAAATAGTTCCCCACTACCACCCATCATCTAAAGCCGAGATGCAAAAGCTAAGGGAAAATTGCAGAAATGTTCTCCACACTTCTTTTAGTTTCCTTCACCCTGAAATATACAGGTTCCTATGCATTTAGCTATAGTTGTCTCTTTGCACAGTTATCTTTATTAAACACTGGTCTATTAATTTCAGTTGTTTTACAGCACAATTTTAAGTTATTCTTCCAGGAATTACATGCTTTCCTGTCAAAAGCTTACTTGATTTCCCCCTATTCAAGTTATGTATCAGTTTTATATAATCTGAACATTGAATATTCATATATATATATATATATATATATATATGTGTATATATATATATATATACACACAATCCTTTCCCATTATTGAATGGCTCCAGTTCTCACTCTGGCTTCATATTCTCCTTTGATGGTCTCTTTGAAATTGTTTCCTTAGTTCTTACTCTCAGCTGAATAACTCAGACATACTTTTTATTCACTATGTACCTAATTCCCTTTTATGTCATTGAGTATCCCTGTAATAGCTGAGTAAAATCTTTATCTGATAATTTTCTTGTCTAGGTCATACCAAGGTGAGTCTCCTTACATGTCTTTTCTCTTGAAAATTTAACTATTTTTTCATGTTCACTTTTTTTTTTATCATTTACTAGACATTGTGATTGTTATTATATGGATACTTCTATTCTTCTAAAGAGTGTTTTTGTATGTGTTTCTTTGCTTATTGGTTTTAGAAGAAAATTAACTTGATTGGATTCCCTCTCAGGTGGCAGCTCAAATCTCAGTTCTTTTCTTTTAATTTTTAACTAGAATGTATGAAGTCTTCCTTACATTTAACCTGGTTTGGATGTCAGGCAGAGATTTCAGCAGAGTTTATACATAGATTTATAGGTTCCTGGTCCTTGGTTCTCTTCTTTTCAGAATTTTCCCTTAGATTTTGTATCCTTAGTGGTTACCCTGACTTTTTTCTCAAGTCCCTTGGGTCAGAAGGCCTTATCGGAATTTTATCTGCCTAATATGGCACCAAATAGTGCTAATATTTTTTTTAATCTTCTTGATCTTTTCTTAGTTTCCTTCAACCCTTTCATATGTGGAGAGAGTTTCTTTTTCACTTCTCATGTTGGTTCATTTCTCTTCGACTAGATCTAGTCACCCTGGTTTTCAGTAAGTGTGGAACATATATCCTATACCAGTAGGTAGGAGCTTTGTTATTTTTCTAGCCTTGGAGATGATAATCCATGAAAATAACAGTGAAGACATTCCCACATTTTTATGTTTAAAGGGGTTGCTTAGGAAGCAAAGCTAGTTGCTGTAACACAGCTCTTCCATGTCAAATTGAATGAGAAAAAGAAATACTTCTGTTGCTGGAAAATACAACTTTGTACTAACTTCCCCTTAAGTCCTCTCATAAAAGAAAATAGGGGAACTCCATGAGGAAACAATGTAAATACTAAACAGGAATATCCTCTGGTAGTGTCCTAACAGTGAGATAGATCAGTAAGAGGAAGCAAAGGGTGAGAGAGGGCCAGAAAAGAATTCCAAGTATTAACTGACTGAATGGTAGTCATCTTTTTGTGAGGAAAGACCTGATTGCCCATAGATAATTATCAGTTTTTGTTCGTCTGTTTGTTTTGTGATAAAATACTCCATATGAATTATATGGAGGGTTGTTTCCCAACCACACCTATTTCTTACTCTTTCCCTAAAATAACAGGCCACTTGGTATTACTGTCTATCACTAGAGAAAGGCAACATGCAATATCAGAAATGTTCATGTTCTACCTGGACAATTCCATGTTGGGAATACTGTAGATAGGATCCAAGGATTAGAAGACAGTGGAGAGAGACAGTGTGGTAATAGGCAATCTTCATTATCACTCTATATCTGAGGTACTATAATTCAAACATTTAATTTGTCAACTAGTAGACAAGAAGGACAGTTTGTTTTTTGATATGTTACCAAAAAAAAAAAAAAAAAAGAAAAAGAAATTGGAAAGAGATGTTAAATTATGTGGTGAATACAATTTAATAGGAAATATTGTATCTGTCACATTTAGGTGCACTTATATCTTATTACTAACAGTGGATTTTCAATGCTAAGCAGCTTAAAAGTCTGGCGTTCAGCAATTCTTTATTTTCTGCCTTAAGAATGCTTTGCATTGTGGTGACTGACACTTTAATATACAGTCAAATTGGGATATAAAACAGAGGAATTCTTCCTCAAACTTAATCTTACTCTTGGAATATGGGCTTGATTACAAAGGTTTTTCTCCTGGGACTGAAGCAACTTTCTTTGGCTCTAATAATTTGTTCCCTGTCTGAAGCTGCACTGGGTTTCGGACCCATTCTTCCCTAGTCTTGAAATGCCAAAGAAAGAAACCTATACTTGCCCTCTTCTTATGGCAGACTGATGTCCAGGGTTTAATTTAAATTAAGTAAACCATAATAATTGACATCTGCTGGGGGGTAAGATAATTTGTTATGTCTGCATACCTGGGAAACAGAAATTAAAATTAAGTTATTTAATTTAATTTAATTTAATTTAATGAATTAAAAATGAACTAAAAAGTCAAGTACCCGTACAAGAATGGTCTATTTTATATTGTTTGAAATGAAATCTCAGAATTCATTTACACCAGATCAGGAAAACCATACCTATTCTAGAGAAACCTGAGTTCTTAAATGATTACAAAAATCAAAGAGGAAGGAGGGGGAGGAGGAGAGAGAAGAGTAGGAGAACAGGAAGAACAAGAACAAGAAGGAGAAGGAAGAGAGGGGAAGAAAGGGGGAGAAAGAGGGGGAAGAAGTCGGAGAAGGAAGAAGAGGAGGAGGAGAGAAAGAAGGAAAAGAAATTGGGTGCCCTAACACACACACATTGTACAACCCAGCTGACCTTACTGATTTGAATCACAATTTGGTCTCAGATTTCTTATTTTATAGGTAACTTGACTTTTATGTTCTCCATTTTCCTTCTGGGGATAACTAATGCAATTTGTAACTGATGTAATTTTTAACTGATACAATTTGTAAGCAGAAAGTTCCATAAAAATTCTAGGAAGATAGGTGGGAAGAAGCCAAAATGAATGCAGAAGTTGAAATTGGAGAAACATGAACTCCAGTGGAGTATTTGCACAAAGGAAAACAGTCAGCAATAAAGGTAGGTAATGAAGATTATGCCTATGAAGAAGAAACAGTACCTGGGAAATGTTAACAAAAATGAAATCAGTAGAAGGTATTTTGCTTCATTAGGTCTATCTTGGTATGTAAAGTGAGGAATACATTTTAATTAAAGGAAAGGAAACAGAACACTCAGCAAACCCATTTAGAGAGAGAAAGAGAGCCTTCAAGGTAGTAGACAGGCTACAGTATCATTTGATAGGCTGGATCGTTCAAGAGTAAATGGTTATCTGAGGAAGGTTAAGTCCTACACCATGGTGTGTAATGTAGGTTGGTTTTCTTGGCCATGAATGTATTTGGTATACATTCAATGTACTGTGTGTCAGAGAATGCCAAGTTTCTTTGGATTTATACTTCATTAAAGAGAAACTTAGATCTATTACAAATAAAAAGTGTGAACAAAGTTTTGCCTCAAATTTTGATTCAATTTGCTATTCTAGTTTTAGATTGAAGGGCATGGTAAACATGACTAATAAACAGGAAATAAGCTCTGGAATTTCTCTTAAAAATAAGAAAGTTCCAAAAATCAAGAGTTAAATCTATTTATAATAGTTTTTTTTCTACTCTCCTAACTTCAGTAGGACTTTGATAAAATTGCATATACCAAAAGACACATTGAAATAAGTTATTACAGGAGCTTTATATGGTAATTAATGCTACATTCCAACATCATTACATATTTCCTCAAATCATGTATCTCATGCAAAGAAGCAAAATACCAGTGCACACAATAGGTAGTACTTAACTGTAGGAAAGATAGTATTTTGAAAAAGTAAACTTCCAATGCTATACTATCATTAAAAGGAAGTTTATTGAGTATTCTTAAATATTGTGTACTTTTGCTGATCTGAGTGACATGTAAGTGAAAGAAGAGCTGTCACTATTTGGTGACAAAGTAACATGTATTTTGGAAATCCTTTTCTTTTCTTTTTTCTTTTTTTTTTTTTTTTTATTTATTTAATGTTTTCGCTTCTGAGAGCTCCCCACAGGAAACTAATTCTGCTTGTTCTTTTGCAAATACTGTATTGCTTGAAGACTTTGACAAACTGTGTAATGAAGGGTTTAGTCCCCAGTAATGAATGTCACGATCCTAACAATAAGATCCAACAAACAATTTGAAGTGATGTGGTGAATGCTGACTCTGTTGTAGAGCACACACAGAGTCTGACTGGTCTAAATAATTACTGGAGTTTGGCGGAGCTACAGTTTTCACAGCCAACTACGGTGGCACCTGCTGAGGCTTCACATTATTTTGAAAAATAATAGGTTCTTCCAAAGGAATGAATGCTTTATAGTACAGTAATTGAATGCAGGCATCAATATACTTGCTTTCTTTGTGTTCTTGAGAATCTCTTTATGTTGGGGTTTTGTTTTGTCAACCACGTTACATTTTAGAGTGCCCATTAGTCTCAGTATTACTATTTGTTGAGTCCCTTCAAAGAAGAATCAGTACTAGACATTTGGGGGATGCATTTGCAAAGATAAAATATGTGCTTCTAATATATTATAATGATGTATTTGTTACTAATTTTTATATTTTACAGTTTCATGTTTATATATATATATATAATATACAGAGGCATGTATATGAAATACATTGATTATGGAAGAGTGTTCTTTTTCTACAGTTTTGATTCTACCTCTTTTGCTTTGCTGTGCTGACCTTCCAGTTTAAATTGAACATAGTCTGGTTCTAGGCAAGGAGGTAACCTTGTTACAGTAAAGAGATAGCAATATCTCCATACTTAGACTGCTGGAACAAACTTTGTTTTTCTCTGTTGTACTGAAGGACTAAGAAGGCCACAGGAAGATCATTTCCATAGCTTCTTTTATTTCAAACAAGAGGTTTGAGAGACAGAAACTTCTTGATAGGACCCCAGGCACTGTCCCTGCTGGGTTATTATTGAACATTTGAATAAATTAGACCCCTGGAATCTACCAGAAATAGCACTGTACCTGGATTTCAAGAAAAGGTGTCTTTCTGTGGTTCCCAAAGTGTGACTCATTTTTAATTACACTGCCTGATCTGAAACAAGAGGACACAAAGCTGGCATGATTTCTTATTCAGATGGTGAGGACGAGGTCAGGTCTAGGTCTTGCAGAAACTTTTAGGATAATGTCTCTAAATTCAGAAGTTTGTTGCGAGAAGAGACCGTGTGGAGGTAGAGCTTTTGGGCCCATCATCAAAGGGCCAAGGGATACAGGGCAATTCTGACTTTGTCAAGTTACTTTTCATGTCAAGCTCTTTGCTTGAATTTTGCCTTATCTGTTGTCCTTTCTGCCTTGTGAATTCAGAAACCGCAGCACTCCTCTGCACTATCTCTGTTTCTGCCAGGGACATGGAGCTAGCTGTCAAAATTGGGAATGTCACATAGCCAGAGGTGATATTTTCCCCCTTTGGTGAGAATGAATCTGAACCAGTTCTCCTCTGAAGTGTTCCCATTATTTACAGAAAAGAGAGACAGTGAATGTTATCAGCTGGAAATTTCCTCTAATGCCACCATTGTGCGTTTTCTTATAGCTGATCATCTATCTAAAAGCCCTGGGGAAGTAAGCCTTTGTTTTCATCAGTTGCCATGTATTTATTTCTAGACCTCCCAAGAAAGTGTGGGTGCCTCTACATATAGACAAAAACAATCTAGTGTTTTATTTAATCAGAACAACTAATCATCAGCACAAGTAAAACTTCCCTTTAACCAAACAGGTTTACTAAGTAGCAAATCTGTAGATTGATAAAATAAGGCATTGTTCATTTAGAGCAGTGAGCCTTGAAATTATAGGTTTCTATGTGAAAACACATTGTGTTTGGGAGCATCCCGGGAACAGAATTGCTCTTACTTGGGGAGATTAAGAAGAGAGAATTAGAGGGGAGGTTAGACTGTATATGACTGAAAGAGAATCAATATTATTTATTTCTACGGGTCTCCTATAATAGAAAAACAAAAGATAAATTCCTAAATATGAGTAGTGCCATGAACATACAATAATAGTATTTATATGATGATTCCTATATGCCTTTCCTATACAAAATATGTATATTATATATATATAATTATATGTAATATAAGTAATATAAATATATATTATTGTATTTAATTCTCACTTTTATTAAGCCTATTTCATGCTGATAGGGAAAATAGGTACTCATGATAGCTAAGTACATAGGCCCAGGTCATAAAGCTGGGAGGTGGCTGACCTGGGATTTTAACCAGTTCAGTCTTGCACCATTGTTCAGGCTTCTAAGAACTGTGCAACGGTGACTCTCAGGCGAAATGCCAAATTTCAAAAGGTATATTAAAAAAAAATTGGCTTAACTAATAGTTAAAATTATCCAAATTAAATTACTCAGGTTAAAACAGTGATATGCCTGATATATTATATTTCTTTTTTTTTTTAAGATTTTATTTATTTATTTGACAGACAGAGATCACAAGTAGGCAGAGAGGCAGGCAGAGAGAGAGAGAGAGAGAGAGAGAAGCAGGCTTCCTGCGGAGCAGAGAGCCCGATGTAGGGCTCGATCCCAGGACCCTGAGATCATGACCCGAGCCGAAGGCAGCAGCCCAAACCACTGAGCCCCGATATATTATATTTCTAAATGACAATATCTAATGACAACAATTTTATAGGAATATAGGTGATTTTCATACATTAAAGTGGATTTTTAATTTGCCTGAATCTTTATGGAATATCATTTAGCACTATATGGAAACATTCTTTTTGTTTTTTTTAAGAATTTATTTATTCATTTGAGAGAGAGAAAGACAGAGCGAGCACAAACAGAGGGAGAAGGAGAAGCAGACTTCCCACTTCTCGGAGCCCGATGTGGGGCTCGATCCCAGGATCTGGAGATCATGACCTGAGCTGAAGGCAGACAGTTAACCATCTGAGCCGTCCAGGAGCCCCAGAAAGATTCTTTAAATATTATTTTCTTTGTGCAAATAATGATATTTCAATATTACTTTCCAGGAAAATAATTGGAAACAAATATTTGTGTGAGCAACATTCAAACACGTATTTCCTATATTTTTTTCCTGTTGTGCTGTTGGGGCCATTTGCTCTAACAATTTTGTATGCACATGTGTTGAATGACGTGTGTGTTTAATGCCTGATATTCCTTATGTATCATTTATAACACTAAATATTGATCGTAAGCATGTTCCCAAACAGGAGATTGTTTACAAAAATCATGTTTTATCTATAAAAGATACATTTTATGATGTTAAAGAGTAGGATGATGATTGTGTTGGTTATGATGATATGGGTATATAGGTATAGAAGGGCATTAATTTAAAAATTAGCACAAAACAAATATTATTAAGAAAAGTTATCCTATAAAGTATAATATGTAGTTTGATTGTTGTTTGGAATATTTGTGATATACATGCACATACTCTATATAGAATACATGTATATAGATAATTCAATTTTGGAATACATGCATTCCCACATATGTAATTCCATTTTGCTAATATCTGGAAAAATGTTAATCAAAATATTCAAAGTAACCCTCTATCCCTAGTGTGCAGTTTTCTTTACTGTGCTTTATTTACTAAAAATGCATAAGGCTTATATTTATAGGGTTTATAATAAATAATAAAAACAAAAATATTTTTTAGTCAAATTAAAAAAAATTGATTTATGTGCACACATCTTAAGTCATACATAGTTACGCAAATACAGCACCATGTTTGCAGTGGTAGGAAGTTTTCTCTCCAACATATAAAAAGCATTAGTGTCTGGAATATAAAGGAAAATATATATATTTTACAAATCAGCTCATACCTTACAGTTTTGGAGGCCGGGGTTGGGAAAGAGAAAACTAGTTATCCTACTGATGATACAATTATATGTTTTCTTAACATTCCACACATGGCCTATTTAATATGCCCATCAGAAGGGAGACTATTAGTGAAGTGACAATACATATTTCTTCCCTCTATACATAGAAACATACACTTCTGAATAAATGTTATTATCTTACATAGCTCATTTAAAAGTACATAAATATATAAATGAGTAATGCCTAACATTTTAAAAACTGAAAATATTACCCTACACACATTCAGTTAATTTATTTTTTATTTTTTATTTTTTAATCAAAACCACAACCTTCAACCACAAACCTTCTAATGATATTGCACTTTGTAGAGCATTGTTTAATTATTGATTCATGGATCCACTCTCATTAATAATGTTTAATTTTCTAGTATGTGATAATGAACATTATTTGTGAAAATAGCTTTGACTTATTTACACAGGTTTAGGAAACTTGATGAATGGATATAATCCTCAACACAAAGTGATGGGGTTTTTGCGAAATAAAAATGGCTTTTTAATTTTATTTATTTATTTGACAGAGAGAGAGAGAGAAAGAGAGAATACAAGCAGGCGGAGTAGACAGAGGGAGAGGAAGGAGCAGGCCCCCCCGACTGAGCAAGGAGCCCGACATGGGGCTCAATCTCAGAATCCTGGGATCACAACCTGAGCCAAAGGCAGTTGCTTAACCCACTGAGCCACCCAGGTGCCCTTGTATACAAATGGATTTTTAAATAAGGATTTAGCAGAATGAATATATAAATACCATATTAGACTCTGTAGGACCTTGTGAAAATACAAATCAAGTCCCAATTAGGAAATAAGTTGTAAGAGGCACCATGTGTTCATTTATTTAGTTCTAGTTTTGTTGGCTTTATAAATTATATCTATAAATATAAAATCAAATGTGCAACATGGAACTTTCTCTATTTTCATATACTGAACCTAATATTTGTTTTGAATGCTGTCTTCATCCATTCGGTTGCAAAAACAAAGCACCACAATTTAAGTGGCTTAAAAACAACACAAAGTTATTTCTCTCAGTTGTGGAGGCTTGAAGTATGACATTAGGGTGCCAGAATGGTTGAGTACTGGGGAGGCCCATCTTCTGAGTTTCATACTTTTCATATCTTCAGGTAGAAGAAAGGATTAGAGAGTTTTATGGGGCCTCTTTTGCCAGAGAACTAGTTGTATTCATAAGGATTCTATCGTTATGAAGTAATCACCTCCCAACACCATCACATTGAACATTAGGATTTCAGCATGTGAATTTTGGGGAGACACAAACATTTAGACCATAGCAAATATCCAGTTTTCTGGAGGGAACTTAATGAGTTTAAGTGGTTGTGAGTTTTCTCAATATCAAACATTCATTGAGGAGCCAAATCTTGTCCCCAGAGTCAGTAGAAATTTCTGAATTCTACACAGACCCTCTGCAGCCTCCTCATCCCAATGACTATAGGTCCGTGGTCCTTCTCTCTACGGAGTTCTCTATTTTTATGCCAAGAGGTGGGAATAAGGAAAACATTTAGGTTCTGGGTTTTTGGAAACCATGAAGCTCTGGGACAGGCCCTCTATGATGATCTCTGCATACCATTCACAGCACTCCTGGTCTCCTTCTGTTACTCTGACATAGTGCCAAGAAATCCTGGGATATGCCACCTGTAAGGGCTCCGGATCAGAAAAGGATACGTAAGTTTCCCATCTCTAGGAGTTTTGTCACTTAGGGAATGACATCTAGAACACACTCTGAGAGAGAGTGAGAACAAGGATATTTCTCAGAGATCAATTGACTATTTCTCTCTTGGCTGCTCATTCTTGCCTTTTCCTCCACTTCCCAGGTGGTGTTAAAATCTTATTAAAATACTCAAGGTTTCTTATGTTAAAATTTGAAAACAGTTGCTGGTAACTTGTGTCAAATTCTTTATCAACTCTATATTTTATCAAATACTGATATAATTGACTATAGTATTTATTGTTACTTTGCTTAACAGCTTTTGGAGTTAAGACTCAGACAATATTTGAAAGGGTTTTAGTCTGCTCTTTGGTCCATGATAGCAGAAATAACATAGGAATCATATTGTATATATATATGTTTGTTAAACCTCAGGACTGGTGAGAAAAAAGAATCAGCATAACTTTTGAGGCCTGCATGATCTGGCATGACATAGTAATTTCTAGAATATTCTCTAATTTTCTGCCAGTTTGCCTTTCTTGGATATTTGCTGAGTACTGATATAGCACAGTGGGCTATAGAACTGAGATGAAAAGGTAAAGTAAAATCTTTCACTATCTTGCAATGCTTGGGAGACAAGTCGTGCTAAGGAGAGTTCTTTCTCTTGGGACCTTTGTCAGATTTTGAACTTATTTGAGGTTAGACACCAAAGAGCTACACTAAAAATCTTTGAAAAGCAAAACTTTCAGAGTAGAAGAGGAGAATATCTGCTAGGATCTCAATCAAAAGCCTGAACAAACCAAACTCTAGGAAGCATTACATCTGAAAGGCAGTGAAATCTCTGTCTTTACTGTGCTTAGATGTAAAGTCCTTTTGAAAGCTAACTGCAACACCTATATATGGCATAGAATCATGTATTAGAAGGCATAAAAACAGGTATTTAAAGATAAATGATAATCAAATCAAGAATAAGAAAAATTGAAGTAGGAACCCTGATAATTTAGTTGTTGGAGTTGGCACAAAGAGACCTTAAGATGACTATGAAAAAGTAAACAAAATGTAGAAATGATGGTGAAATAAAAAGTAAAAACATCAAGAAATTCAATATAGAGTGTAATTTGTTAACATAAAAAAATAAAATGAACATTCGAGGACAGAAAAACTATAACTTCTAAAATTAATAATTGCTTTTGTAGGTGTAATAAAGGTCCAGGCATAGTAAAGTACCGTGTTTACTTATTTAATTAAACATTAGTGCTCATTTAAGTACATGTTGAGTTGTAGCTGCCCAGTGGGACACTTCCAAAATACTGGAGGAAGGACGGCTAAACTGCCGAACCATCTTTCTTTTCCAGAAGAAAATTACTTTATTCGTAAGGGCCGCTGGGGTTGGGGGGAGCGGGTAGAGAAGAACATCTTCATGAGTAACCTTTTGACAAATGCAACCTCACACACATCTGAGACCTTTTAGTTTCATACAACAATGTCACAACATTGGGATTTAAGCCCTTCAATCTCTTTGACCCATAAAGGGAGCTTAAAAATTCTTAATTCCACATCTGTGAACCACTTTTTCCAGGCATATATTACAGGCCGTAAGCATCAGGGCTCAGTAATTTCACATTCCTGAGAATCCTCTTCTAAGTTCTCGAAGAGCGAAGACCATCTCTTCTCATCTTTCAGGCTCCTTATCATTAAGCAAGATAACTGGCAAATCACAGTGATGAATAATTGTTGAAGAAAACTTAGAGTAAAATATGAGAATAGAAACTTGGTATATGGCTTAACACACTATTAAAATGAAGAAGTCTTTAGAGTTTTCTTACCTAAATTAGTGGGTTTTTGCAGTTAGAGAATTTAAGAAAAGAAGAAAAAGTAATAGACGATACAAAACGCTGGAAAGCTCTATTTTCAGTCATTGAAGATAAAAAATAGAAAACAATTGGAGTCACCAAATAATGTGCAAATCAGACAACTTTCTTAATTCTTCGTGTGAAGTTTGCCTCAACAATGTTACCACTTTTCTCAGAAAACTTTAAAGTATTTTAAAATCTTAAATTTAAAAAATTTCCTTCAAATTAAACAAAACTTGAAATATTACAATAAAACTTCTCAAAGAATTTTTATAAAGATCATTTGTTCATTATTGTAGGATAACCAAAAATGTTGTCTTAATGAAATGTAGAAGGCAGATTGTGGGAAAGGAAATTGTATACTCTGAAAGTGCTTGCATATTATTTGAGTGGACTGCAGAATAGAACTGTATAAGTCCATTTTATTTCTTGTTAAAAATTTTGTATGTAGCAAAATTTGCTTTTTTGGGGGGTGTACAGTTTTGGGAGTTTTGAGAAATGCCTAGGATTATACAATCACACCCTCCTCCCCAGTCAGGATATAGAGCAATGTTGTCCCTTCATAGTCAAAATCTTCTCACTCCTAACTGATGGTAATTATTGATCTATTATTTATTAAAGATATTCCATTATGTGCACAAATATTATAATATGTATGTATTTGATAGTGTACAGTATTAATCAGTATTTTCAAAAGAAAATATATAGCTATTTGGCAACTAATAAAGAATGAAGGGAAGATTTATAATTATAACATTAATTTGGAATCTCATATACTTTATTCTTCTCTCTACATCATTATCACTTTTCTAATAAAATTAATGCTCTAAAATGACTTTAGTGGTGCTTGCATGTATGCAGAATGATATCCTTACAATGAATTAGTTTGAAAACGTATTGAATCAGATTTTTATGATCTTTAAGGTCTAAATTTCCAGAGAACTATAGTGAGAAAAATAGTTTTTAGGTTTGTGTTCTCACTTATACATAGAATCATGACAATAAAAAACAACAGGATGCAAATTTTCACAAAAAGTTTCATATGATCCAAATCCAATATGAAAAATGCCTGATAATTATTGAACCATCATATTTCATCTTTGTAGTTTAAGAATCTTTGTGGTTTAATGACCCAAATCTGGAAGTTTATTTGTTAATAGGTTAAGATAGTTCATTACTGACCTTTCATTGTGTAAATATTCTAATAATTAATCTCCTCAGTGAATAAGCTTTCACATTTAATATGTTTATCTCTTTGGTTCTTAAAGTACAGTCTCTACTTATGGAATCATTGTACTAATCGAATGGGGAAGTTTTCTTTCCAAATGATTATAAATAGAAATTGTGCTTATTAACAGTATCAGGATTTGCATAAATATGAGAGAAGGAAAAGTAGTCTCTTGTTTGTAGTTCTTGATATTAAAGATGTTGAATATTTTTCCTTCAGCTGATTTTGCAGTTGCCATTGAATACAGGTCTTGAAATTGCCTTATAGCAGACAGTGATGTTAATGCTTAAATACAGATGTTCTGAGCCTGATGAACTGTTAAGTGATCGAGATTTGTAAAAAGCATTAACATCCACGCTATTTGCAGTTGCACTCCAACTGTACGGACTCACTCCTTTTCAGTATTTGCTAAGTGAAAAACTGAAGTGTTAATGGTAGGGAAACATCATTTTGGAATATCTATTACCAAATTACTGTTTTCATCCAAGGAGAATACCTGCTTTGCTTGATGAGGAAGACTTCCTCTGCAAATCTACATAAGAAAATGCTTAAGTGCTTGCAGACAATATTAAAATTGCCTTTCAATATCTTCTAAAGGTCATCCCCAATACTGAAAGCCTTGTTCATATTTACCATGAGATTCTTAAGGATAATGGAGTTAAATTATAAACCTCATGAGAACAGGGGCTGAGTGCATCATGTTTATGACAGTTTTCAAGTTCCTGTCATGGTGCCTGCTACAGAAATACTGGATTAATATTTACAGAGTAGATAAAGAAATATACAAATGAATGAGTAAAAACTGTAGAACATCTGATTTAAATCTGAGATTATTAAATCTGAGTTTTACTTCCACTATATGATACAAGTTGAAGAAAATTTGTTTCTTGAAATTAATGAAAAACATGTTAGAGTAACAAGTAATAATACACAAAAGTGTTATGCCCAGTCTTCTAACAGTTTATGAAAGATAAAAAGTAAAATTAAAAAGGGAAACATTATATTTATTGAAATGGAAAAAGGAAACAATTCTGCTCCTCTTGTCAGGAGAAGAATTCTGTAAATGGCCACCTAGCTATAAGGATACTGGATAAAACAATGTTGCTGCTGTTGTGGTTGCTGTTATTCCAAAAAAGAAAAAGATTCCTGGAGAGCTATTTTGTTTAAATATCAGCACAGATTCAACTGGAAATCAATGAAAGGAAAACATGAAGTATCTAGAGCTCACAGGACAACCGGGCTACACAAATCTTAAGTCTATTTTAGCAACTTATCTCACTAGAGAGCAATTTCTGTTACTCACAGTCATCTATAAAGCCCTAAATGGTTACCTCAATCAACTCTTCTTTTTTTTTTTTTTTTTTTTTTTTTAAGATTTTATTTATTTGTCAGAGAGAGAGAGGGAGCACAGGCAGACAGAATGGCAGGCAGAGGCAGAGGGAGAAGCAGGCTCCTTGCTGAGCAAGAAGCCCGATGTAGGACTGGATCCCAGGATGCTGGGATCATGACCTGAGCCCAAGGCAGCTGCTTAACCAACTGAGCCACCCAGGCATCCCTCAATCAACTCTTCTTGAAGACTATCCTGGCTAATGTGATTTGGAGATTTCTCTTTGACAGATCACATTCAATTTACTGTTCTAATATGTAGAGATAATTGCAAAGAAGAGATAACTTGGTTCTAGATATAAATTTACCTAAACTTATAATTTTTAATACAAAATGGGTGCAAAGTGGTATTTTGATATGTATACATAACCTGTTCATAAAATACTTAAAATTTAATATTCATAATTTTGATATGTTCACCATGCAATCATTTTTAACTAATCCCCCTCATCTTGATATAGCTTTCTCAGTATGTTTCAGAAATGAAAATGCATTCAGGCTTAAAAAGTAGATTTCACAGTATACTGCCCCATGTTGTTTAGATACTAATTGTATCAGAGACATCAAAAACCTTACCTCATTGGGCCCCCCATCTCTGTTTACATTACATCTCTAGTATGTGGTAACATGTTTTTATGGGCTTGGGAAAAATTCATACAGGCGCACGTGATAATACCTTACCTCATGTCCTTGTCCTGGAGGTACATTGTTGAGACCCCCGTCAATGAACCAACTTGGTGCTCAACCATATACAATTCTGAAGTGTGAATGATTACTGTATTGATGGCCACCAGGCAAAGTCCATTAGAGCAACATTTATGGTCAAATTTACTAATCTCTGCTAGCAAAGAAGACTGGAAACAATGGAAAATGTGGTACCTTACCAGTAAAAGTTGTGAGGAGGGTATGATAGTTAATTCCATGTGTTAACTTGACTGGGCTAAAGCATGCCCAGAGAGCTGGTAAAACATTATTCATAGGTGTGTTTTTGAGGATATTCTGAAAGAGATTAGCTTTTCATAGACTAAGAAAAGATTACTTTCACCAGTGTGACTGGACGACATCCATTGAAGATGAATACAAAAAAGAGGAAGGGAGAGTTTGCTCTTTTAATTGAGCTAGGACATCCATCTCCTGTCTTTTGACATTGCTGGACTTGGTTCTTGTATTTTCAGAACCAGTCCTCACTTTCTCAGGCATTTGGACACAGATTGAATTCCCCCTCTCATTTTCTAGTTTTCAGAAAGCATATTGTGAGACATCTCAGGATCCATAATTGTGTGAGCCAAATGTTATAGTAAATCTCCTCTTAACTATCTCTATCTCTATCTCCACTTCACTCTCTATCTCTTTCTATCTAGATCTATAACAATATTTATCTATCTATTCTATACTATTGTTTGATTTCTATGAAGAGCCCTGTTCTATAGAATTTTTGGAATCTGTCTGGAGATTTAGTGGAAGGGTCAAGGAACTATGGAAGTATGGGCTATTATAGATTGAATACTCTAGGAAGTCAGAGACAATTTGAAGATTTTTTTTTTATATTAAATACAAGAGGAATAGAGCAGAACCCAGACTGTCATTGAAGAAGAAGCTAGGAGGACAAGGGCATGTTTTATATTGTTTTTGAACTTGCAAATATATTTACTTGTACCACTCTTAGGGATATTCTATAATGATCTTGTTTTTCCTTTCTTTTATAGTCAGAGATAGTTCTTGTCTACTATTGATACTATAAAAAAATGATGTTAAACAAAAGAACATCATGAATAATTTGGTAGAAAATAGATACCAGATGTGAGGGCTTTTTAAAATTCTTCTCAAACCAGTATGATTGGATGGAGTGAATAAATAATTTATGTATATTCTGGAGGAAGGTATCTTTTGATTTTAAAGAAATAAATAAAAGAGAAATATTTGAAGAACAGCAAAAAAAAAAAATCAAGAAGTATGTCATACTTTCTGTAACTTCAATGAATAACATGGGAATACAGTAATGCCAAAAATTAACATATCTGCACATTGGTGGATTATATGATTTTGACAGGATGTTTTTGAGATCTTCGTTTATTTCTAGGTTTTCCAACATGGGAATCTCAAGAGAATGAAAAGTTAAATTTTCTGTCCACCTCACCCCAGTTGTACTCTCCAGTGTTCTTACTGCTCTTTTCCAAAAGGTGTTAACAACATACTGGTTGTCGGGACCTTACAGGATCCTTATTGTGAGGCTGGAAAAAAGAAAAGGGAAGACCTGACTTGATTCCAGAGGTGGAGGGCAGGAGGCTGGTGTTTGAAGTGAAAATTCCTGAGATGATGGGCAGGAGGTTTGGCACTTGGAATGAAAGATTGATGATAAATCCCAAAGAGGGAGAGGAGAAGGTTGTCAGGACAGATATAATGGAGAGATAAATCTTTGTTTCCATATAATATTCTGGGCTTTACGTGACTTCGAGGGCTTCCTATATGGATATTTTTGGCCTAGAGCCTACATTGATCACTGCAACTCTGAGAAAGACAGATGAGTTCCTGATTGCCGTATTTAACATTGTTGGATGCTTTCTACCTTTTTCCCATCCTTTTCTTTTCTCCTTAATTTTATTCAATTGTAAAATTTAAGTATGAGGTCTATATACTTAAGGATTGACAATCTATTCCAGTTCAGGTTTTTAGCTGGAATATTAAAATCACCAATCTCACAAGTTACAAATTTGAAATGTCAAATAACCAAGTTGGTGGTATTTTAAGAAAGTTTAATACATATCTGTAGATCTATAGACACAGATGTAAGTATAAGATATAGATATATAGATATCTACAAAGATATGTGTAGATCATGTAAAGCTCATGATCATTTCAAGGTGAACTGAATCCCAATATCCCAGAAACCCTTATATTTGAAAAATGACATATACATAAAAAACTTAGTTTTTACTTAGTGGAATCACTCATTTGAAATAAAGATTTAGGAATAGGAAATGCAACACCCCTTATCCATTCTGATGAGAGTAGCAGAGTGCAATAGACAATTTAGCTTATAAGAAGTATCATTTGCAAAGCTCTTAAGGATGGAATCATTTCCGCAAGATTTGTTTTATCTTGTCCAAATATATTTCATATCCTTAACTTACATTGTACCTAAATAAAATAGAGTAAATTTCTGTTTTCTAGTAAGGACACATATTGGATTGTTGAAATATTTCAGCCTCATGTAAATTACAGTGTTGTGGAACCTTTCAAAGTGGAGGATTTTATGGAATGTGTCAAGCTTTATAATTGCTAAATTTTTTAGTAATAATTTCATAATTTCGATATCCACATACAGAATAATTATTCTTGTAGTCATAAAGAATTTATAAGGCACTTGTCCTTTTGCTTTTTTGCTTTTTTTACATTGGTTTATGTATAAAACTGTAATATTTTCCTCGTAAACTGTGTGAAAGGTATGGCTTAGTGTCACACAGAAGGGAAGAAGAATGCCAAGCCACATGATTTGCCAGAAAAAGATGTGTGAAGTTGCTTAATCAGTGTCAGAAATTTTATATGATCTGATAGACTGAGAGAAGGATATCATAACCAAAAATAACAGCCTCTGTGTCTACAGAGCATTGAGACTATGTTAATGTCAAAAATTTGCTTGTAAGGGTCATATAATCTACCATTTTTGAAGCATGTTATAAATTCAGAGAACAAAATACATGTCATCTTCAATCAATCAAGACATCCTGAGATGATCTTTAAATTATGCACAATAGTAGTTAATGATGTAGTAAAAGTCTTAGACTCCACTGACAGAATTTTTTTTTTTTTTTAAGTGACCCGGAGATTGAATTTATGTGTATGTCTTCCTGATCTTCTTTTTATTAGGAACCCTCAAAATATTTTGTCAAACCTATCCATCAGTGGGCAAGCTGATGTGATAAGAGAGAAAAAGAAAGACAGTTGTAATCCAATCGTTCTGATAAAAATTTAACAAAAAATTTTAAATAGCTGTTCATATGATTATACTTAATATATGGACAGACATTTGAGATACAAACCAACATGTACAGGAATAAAGATTTCGATTGATGTGGTTTTTCTTTCCACATTCCCCCTCCCTACAGTAGGAGTTGATGCCCCTGCTGAAACAATAGAATCAGACCTCACTAACTGTATAATTTCAGGCTCTCTAATCTTTATCCACTGCACCTGGTTCATTGTCTCCATTTACTCAACCAATTTCCACAAGCTAGAGTTACAGCCTTAACTGGCTGATGGCCAAAAACAAACAAAAGAAGGAATAAGTTAGTCTTTGCATTCATGCTTTCACAATACAATGCCACATAGAAAAAGTTTTAATCACTACAGCTTTTTTTTTAATATTATAAAAACATGCCATTACTGTTTTCAAAATCTTAACTTTAAAGATTTTATTTAAATCTCATCTCCAAGAATACTTTTAAAAGAGTTAATTTTTGGATTCTCTGGTGAAATTTAATTTGCAAGTGATTTAATTGACTGCATAAATTCTGCATTTTGGGTCTTGTGAATATATATGCCCTGTTTTGCTGCAGTAAGCGTTATTGCTGGAGTGTTTTTGGTACATGCTAGAAAGTTTTACACATATTTTAGACAAGAAAGATACATCTGTGGAAATTTATGTATGGAGTGTTAGGTATTATGATACATACGCAAACTTGTTTATAAAATATGCAAATCTCTTGTTGTTATTAATACTAACACCTGTCCAAACCATGTGTTACCCATAGAGAGAAAATGTATGTATTAGTTGTAATGTAGAGATTTGTTAACTTGAATTTTTTTCACTAGTTTACTTTTTATGCATTTTTGCAAGTTTTAGTTTTGGCTTCCAATATGAGAGAATAAAAACAAAATGTACTGTGGTTTTACGAATAGATTTCTAAGCAAATGTGGTTTGATAAATGTAGAAAAGTAATCAGGAACAAAACATATTTTTGTGTGCAAAATGCAATTTCAGTTCTTAATCCTCCTCATTCAACTAATTATTCCAGTCATTTTTGGTCTCCAAACTCATTATATCTTATAAAGCACGATTTCCTGAGCAAAAACTTTAGTTTGTACAATAATAACTCAAGCTATAAATAAAAAGAAATTGAGTTAAATGACAGATGTGATAAGAAAGAAGAGAGGTGAATACATTTCTACCTAGGGGACTGAGAAAAACTCATATTTCAGGAGACAATATGGCCAACTCTTAAAATATAAGCCAGTATTTCACATGGGAAACTATGTCCTCATACGATAGATTTTATGGAAAGTCTTAGATAGGCTATAGTAATAATTTATGAGGCTATAGTCATAACAATGTTTTATTTCTAAGCCTCATTAGTCGTTATCAAGGTAAAGATTATTGTATAAAATTGGTCAAGAAAATCATTAGAGACACTAGTTCTGATAGGGCACAACAGGCCTTGTTTTCAAGGAGTGGTTGAGTTGTGTGCAATGAGTTTGAATCGATTCAGGCCATGAACTGTTCAGACTCTGCTCTGTTGTAAGAACCGGCTGTGGATAGCAAACAAAGCCTGGCAGGGGCTTCTTGTTCCATTAAGTAAGCCAGAAACTGGCCCTGAGGTGCATCATTAAAGCCAAAATGTGAAGGTTTTCTCTCTAGGGTATTTCTACCACTGACTCCCTTATTTATTTATTTATTTTAAGTTCCTTTCTTCCAGTCAGGCTTGGTTCCAGCACAACTATATTAATAAGTATAATTATATAATTATATAATATATAACATAATATACTCCAAGCTTACTTATTTTATAACTGGAAGTTTATAAATAATCTTGACTGCCTTGACCCATTCCCAGTGCCCATCTTTACCCCAGTTACCTCTGGCAACCACTAACCTAGTCTCTGCTTCAGTGAATTCAGTTTTTTTAGATTCCACACAGAAGTGGTATCACACAGCATTTGTTTTTCTCTGACTTATTTCATTTAGCATCATGTCCTCAAGGTCTATCCAATGTTGTTACAAATGGCAGTTTCCTTCTTTTTTATGGCTTAATAGCATTCCATTTTTATGAATTACTTTTTAAAACATTTTATTCATATCTCAATGAACAGCTAGTGTTTTTTTTTTTTCCCTTCCATATCTTGGCTATTGTGAATAATCTGCAATTAAGGGGTGCCTGGGTAGCTCAGTGGGTTAAAGCCTCTGCCTTCAGCTCAGGTCATGATCCCAGGGGCCTGGCATCCAGCCCTATGTCGGGAATCTCTGCTCTGCAGGGAGCCTGCTTTCTCCTCTCTCTCTGCCTGCCTGCCTCTCTGCCTACTTGTGATCTCTGTCTGTCAAATAAATAAATAAAATCTTTAAATTAAAAAAAAATCTGCAATTAACATGGGAATGCAAATACATTTTTGTAATAGTTGTTTTATCTTCTCAGCATAAACATCCAGAAGTTGAATGGCTGGATTATTTAGTAGTTCTATTATTAATTTTTTGAGGGATCTTCATACTGTTTCCATAGCAGCTGAACTAATTTATGTTTTCAACAACAGTGCACAACTGTTCCTTTTTCTCCATATCTTCCCAAAACTTGTTATCTCTTATAGTTTGATGATAGCCATTCTAGCAGGTATGATCTTGATATCTCTGTGTGGTTTTGATTTGCCTTAAAATGTTGAGTATTTCAATTTTTATTTATATACTTTGTTTTTTAGGGAAGTTACAGATTCACAGAAAACTTAAGCAGAAGATACAGAGATTTCTCATATGCCCCCAGTATTAACATCCCCCATCAAAATGATACATTAGTTATAATTGACGAACCTACACTGATATAAAATCATCCTAATTCCATAGCTTCTTTTAGAGTTTACTCTTGGTCTTTTGCATTCTATGGGTTTGGATAAATGTATAATGACACATATTTACCATTGTAGTATCATAACAAAAGTAGTTTCACTGTTGGAAATTATTGTGTTCTGCCTATTCATCTTTTTCTACTAACTCCTGGTGTCTACTGATCTTTTTAGTGTCTCCATAGTTTTGCCTTCCCCAGAATGTCATATAGTTGAAATAACACAATTCAAGTTGTTTTTGTTTGTTTGTTTGTTTGTTTTTGCTTAGTCCTATGTCAGATTTCTCCACATCATTTCTGATAACTCATTTCTTTTTAGTGTTGAATAACATCCCATTGTCCATATGTACCGTGGTTCCTTTACCTGTTCAACTATTATCCCATATCCTGACTGCTTCCAAGATTGGGGAATTATGAATTAGGCTGCTATAAACATTTATATGCAGGTTTTAGTAAGGACATAAATTGTCAGTTCCTTGAGTAAAATACCAAGAAGTGCAGTTGCTGGTTTTATGATAACATTATGTCTTCCAAAGTGTCTGTGTCATTTTGTATTTCATCCAGCAAAGAATGAGAGCCCTTGGGGTGCCTGTGTGGCTCAGTGGGTTAAAGCCTCAGCTCAGGTCATGATCCCAGGGTCTTGGGATCAAGCCCCACATTGGGCTCTCCACTCAGCAGGGAGCCTGCTTCCCTTCCTCTCTCTCTGCCTGCTTCTCTGCCTACTTGGGATCTCTTTCAAATAAATAATTAAAATCTTAAAAAAAAAAAAAAGAATGAGAGCCCTTATAAGCTCCACATTCTTGTCAGCACCTGATATTGTTAGTATTCTAGATTTTTCCCTTCTTAATACTTGTGTAGTGGTATCTTCTTGTTATTATAATTAATTATTATCATTATTATAAAACTGTAATTTTATTTAAATTTTTATAATTGTTTTCCCAAATCTCAGCTACAGTAAAGAGCATTGTGGAAAGGAAAGAACATTTAATTTTTCTGGTATGAATTTAATAAGAAACATTAAAAATTCCTTAGTTATTTAGTTAACATACTTAAGTAATAACTGTAGAAATGTTTTTAGCGGTATGACTTCAGCTATATATATATATTATATATTATATATATATATAAATTAGCACAACAAAACATTGTTGTATTAATTTGCATTTTCTTTGTGATATATGATGTGGAGCATCTTTTCATATACTTGTCATTTCTATATGTTCTTATTTTAATTAAACTTAATTTATTTAATTTTTAAGTAAGCTGGGAGCCTGATGTGGGGTTTGATCTCAGGACCCTAAGATCATGACCCGAGCCAAAGTTCAGTGTTTATCCAACTGAGCCCCATGGGTGTCCCTTTTCATTTTATTTATTTATTTATTTATTTATTTTTTCTTTATTTTTTATAAACATATAATATATTTTTATCCCCAGGGGTACAGGTCTGTGAATCGCCAGGTTTACACACTTCACAGCACTCACCAAAGCACATACCCTCCCCAATGTCCATAACCCCACCCCCCTTCTCCCAACCCCCCTCCACCCAGCAACACTTAGTTTGTTTTGTGAGATTAAGAGTCACTTATGGTTTGTCTCCCTCCCAATAAATAAATTAAGATTAATTTATTTATTTGAGAAGAGAGAGAGTGTATGCGAGCAGGGGGAGGGGTAGATGCAGAAGGAAAGGGGAAGCAAGCTCTCCACTGAGTGCAGAACTCTATCTGGGGCTCATGGACCTTGAGACCATGACCTGAGCCAAAACCAAGAGTTAGATGCTTAACTGACTGAGCTACCCAGACTAGAGCTACCTTGACAAGAGCACTGAAAGGTAGGTATTACTATCACGTATGTTTGCTTGTTTGCAAACATACATGATAATAATCTTTTATCATCTCTAAATCCTTTTTTTTTTTTTTTAGGGAGGTGTCTGGTAAAGGGTCTGGTCTATTTTTTTAAATTGCATTGTTTGTTTTGTTATTGTTGAATTTTAAGTCTTCATATGTTTTGAATAATAATCCTTTATGCAAAAAAATGTGTCTTGTATATTTTTTCTTTTTTCAAAAAAAATTAGTGTGAGGTTTGTCTTTTCATTCTCTATTGGGTATTTCATAATCAAAAGGTGTTTTGTTTGTTTGTTTTTTGTTTTTTTATTGTTTTTGTTTTAATGAAGTCCAACTTATCAGTTGATCTGTCTAGTTTTTGTTTGTTCTCTTGTTTATTTATTTGTTTGCTGGCATGTCCAGTTACCCCAAAACCATTGGTCGAGGACTATTTTACTTCCTTGTATAGCTTTTTCTTCTTTGTCAAAGATCAGTTGACTCTATTTGTGTGGACCTCTTTTTGGGCTCTCTGTTTTTTTCCATCAATCTATTGTATTTTTTCACCAGTATCTTATTCTCTTGATTACAGTAGTTTTATAATGTGTCTTGAAGTCAGGGAGAATTAGTCCTCAGGCTCTATTACTTTTAACCATATTTTAAATCTCATTGGGAGATAGTGTGACAATAGATTAATCAGGAGGGTATATGGGTTAAATGAATGCTCTGGTCTTAGACAATTTAGGATTGAAGCTCAGCTCTGCTCCTTATTAATACAGCCATCCTAGACATCAGCAAACCATGTAACTTGTTTAAATTTTAGCTTCTTCATACTTATAATGGGGATACTTGAAGACTGTTTGTCAATGTCTTGTGAAATTAAATATACTTGTTGATATGATTGCTTTGGCAAGTCTGCCTATCCAAAGTCAAAGTAAGGTATATCATTGCTCTCAATAACAGCAGTTGTATTACCATCATGGGTACTGATGAAACACTGGCTTTACTGTTACCCACTCTGGACTTCAATTTCAATTCTTGGCTTTACTATATAGATAGCTACATAGTGTATTGTGAATATGGAATCTAAATACATCCAACAAAGCATATGGCCAAGTAAACTCTCAAACATGTTAGGGAATTAGATAATTGGAGATCAATCCCTCTGATATTCAATTTCCTTTTCTGTAAAAGCAACCAAGCAAACATACATGATAATAACACCTACCTTTCAGTGCTCTTGTCAGAATGAAATTAGATTATATATTCAGCTGCCCAAGATATTAAAAAGACTGAACAAATTACATCATCATTGTTATATTTTTATTGAGAAATGTTTTAACTATAGAACTTGAAATAAGTTTATTCCGTTTGTCAAATTCCAAACTATGTATCTGAGAAAAATGGGATTTTGAATTTCATTTGTTTGATTTTTTTGTTTGTTTTTGTTTAATGTAAAGATGTGTTTGGCCAAATGAAAACTAGCTTAGAAGTCAAAAAAAAAAAAAAAAAAGAGAAAGAGAGAGAGAAAGAGAGAGAGAAAACCCAGAACTGTTCTACTTGAAGTAGTAGGTAGGGAGTGAGGGTTCCTCATACTGGAGCAATTCATTACCCTTGTCATCAAAATGCCCTCAGAGTTGTCTCTGCAGAATATAATTTGAAAACCAATGATCAATCTAACCCTCAAATTCACACAGAAAAAGGGAAAAATGAATTTCCTTCATCAAAGCTACAGAGAAAGCTAAAGACAGAACAGAAATAAAACCCAAGATTCTAGATCTCTGGTTTGTGCTTTCCTAATTATAAGGCATGAGCATGGGGTGCCTGGGTGGCTCAGTGGGTTAAGCCTTTGCCTTTGGCTCAGGTCATGATCTCAGGGTCCTGGTATTGAGCTCCACAAGTGCCTCTCTGCTCAGCAGGGAGCCTGTTCCCTGTCTCTATCTTTGCCTGCCTCTCTGCCTACTTGTGATCTCTGTCTGTCAAATAAATAAATAAAATCTTTAAAAAAAAAAAAAGGCATGAGCATGATTTTGAGGTTGACAATGACGTTGTGATATATGATTTGTATCACAAGTGACCAGTGAGAGTGACATTTATTTTGCTATTCCAAGTGCATTGGGCACTTAATACATTTGTTGCTGCTCCATTCACTTCTTTCATGAGTGGAATTCATTGACCAAGAGTCATCTGGTTTTATTTTATGAAATAAAATTTAATTCATATGTTGAATTATTATTAGAATACTCTGCATGCAAAGTCAGTGAAAATTAAAAGTTTCATAGATCAGTATCCTAAATGGCCAAGACACAGGGCCAAAATTATGAGAGATATTTTTCTAATTCTCCTAGCCCACATGAATATGATTTAAAACATATTCTTTTTTAAAAAATACAGTAAACAATATTTTCCAGTAATAACATGATGACAAGAAAAAGCATTTTTTTGGTGTTTTAATATAGTGACAAAGCATTTATTAACCATTCAAGGCAAATGGCAATACCTTCTGGTTAGCATGATATATTCTTACTATCACATTTCAAAAAAAATTTTTAATGTAAAGGGTACAGCATACAGAATATAATCAACAGTATTGTAATAACGTTGTACGGTGATGGATAATACCTACACTTGTACTGAGCAGAGCATAACATGAAGAGTTGTGGAATCACTATGTCATATACCTGAAACTAAGGTAACATTTTATGCTAACTATACATTAAAAAACTTCAAAAGTTAAAGATTTAATAGTTGTCATATTGATAGCTTAACAGTGGTAAAAAGTAATCTTCATTATTTACCTTTTTTTTTGTCCACAAAAATGGAATGTAATTGTGAACTTCTAAATGTACACATTAATAAAAATGGAAGTAAATGTGCTAATGTGAGAAGTGTTAAATATAGATTCCCTTGAAATATCAAAATGACTTGATGAGTTACTGCCTACTGTAGTAAGGGAAACAATTCCCTCCATAAAGGTTTTTTTTTTAAAGACTTTCATTTATTTATTTGATAGATAGATAGAGATCACAAGTAAGCAGAGAGGAAGGCAGAGAGAGAGGGGGAAGCAGGCTCCCTGCTGAGCAGAGAGCCCGATGTGGGACTCGATCCCAGGACCCTGAGCTCATGACCCGAGCCGAAGGCAGAGGCTTAAACCACTGAGCCACCCAGGTGCCCCCTTCCATAAAGTTTTAATGAAGGTAAATTCAGGATATTTATAAGTATCTATAAGTATTTATTTAGAACTCTATAGAACCATAATGTAATACTTTAGGCATGAAAAATACAGAGAGGCAAGGAATTAGAGGCAAAAGGGCCAAACTTTTGTGTATAACTTATGTTTTGTTACTTTCTACTGAAGAATTGATGGGTCTTGTAGATAGTGTCTAAAATAAACAATAAAGTGTTTTGCTCCTTTAATTTTCCTGGACAAAGTTCTCCCAGAGTGATAAAGTCATGAAGATGAAGAAAGTGAATAATAATGAAAACAGGAAGCTATGTAGATTTAGATGTTTTGATTTCCAGTGGATTCCCCTGTGGGAGAGATAAAAGTGAAAAATAAAATAAAAATTACGTACTCTTCCAAACTTTAAATAAATGAGGGTTTTAGTTTCTTACACAAAATCAATTTATATGTATCTTCAAAAACTTTTCCAGGTCTTGTAATTTCAACTGAACTGTTTAAAATTTGTGCTCTGGAGCCTCATGACTACTTCTTCAATGGCATTCTCAACGCCTCAAGAGTTAATGACATTTTCACAGATTATTTACACCTTGTTACTTGAAGTACCCCAGGGTGACTTTGCCTCCAGCTGGAGGTGCCTGATAAAAAAAAGTCCACAGAGAAACTCGTCCTTAATCTCAGTAGCTGCTCCATTGCCCGCACACATTCTGTATCTAATATTTTCTGTCTTCAATTCATTCTTTCATTCATTCAACAAATAACTACCAGGTTCTTAGTATGGATGAGACAGTATAGCATTCCAAGAAAAGAAGGAAGAAAACACTGTTTTGAAACTTTACTCCATGTGATTAGGAAAGAAAGAAAGAAAGAAAGAAAGAAAGAAAGAAAGAAAATGAACAGTTAAGATTTTAATCACCATGAATGATATGAAGGAAAACACAGGCTGGAGCCCAAGAGTATGTGATAAAGGGAGCAAATCTAAGGTGGTCATGGTGGTTTAGGAATGAATTTTTGAGTAGAAGAAGTTTAAGCGTTGAATTTCATGATGAGTATAATTTAGCCAAGTAAAATGACAGCAGAAGGGAGAAGGCAGAAAGAGTATTAGGTAGAGAACAAACATTTATCTATTCATTAATTTAGCATCAATTTAACATGCTATTGTATGTCTGGCACTTTTCGAGGCATTGCCAACATAGTTGTAAAGAAAAAAGAAAAAAGAAAAACATGCCTGCTGTCACACATTGTCCATCTTCCCCACTGTAATCCTATAACCCCTGAAGGTATACTAGATTTAATGACTCAACTTCAAAAACATAAAATTTAAAAAAAAAGAAAAAGAAAATGTGTAGGCTTACAGTGGAGAACCGTGACAAATACTACCATAAACAAGGAATAAAGATAAACATCATCAGTGATGTAATGTGTATATTATCCACCTGTTGATATGATGTGATGACAAGGACAATTCAATTCTGTGGTAATCTTTTCAAACCCCATCACATGAGTCTAATGAGAAAAAATATACATATTAGACAAACTCAGTTTGGGAGGTATTCTAAAGGATCCCTAGATAACAATTTTCAAGACTGAGGGGTCTGGGGAGACATATGGACTAAATGAAATGTAGCACCCTGGTGCTACAGACTAAGTATTTGAGTATACCCAAAATGCATATGTTGAAATCTAATCTTCAGTGTGATGGTATTTGGAGATGTGACTTTTGAGAGCTGATTAGGCCATGAAGGTAGAGGCTCCATGAATTGTATTAGTGCCCTTATAAATTAGACACCAGACTCTAGGGGCACCTAGGTGGTTCAGTTGATTGAGTGTCTGACTCTTGATTTTAGCTCAGGTTATGATCTCAGGGTTGTGAGATCCAGTTCCTCATTGGGCTCTGCATTGGGTATGGAGCTTGCTTGAGATACTCTCTCCATCTCCCTCTACCCCTCCCCACCTCAGCCTCTCTATTTCTCCACCAAAAAAAAAAAAAAGGAAAGAAATACTACAGAGGACCCCTTCACTGCCTTTCCTGATTGAGGACACAATAGGAAGGCAGACATCTATGAACAAGGAAACTGACCCTTACCAGACACAGAATCCGCTGATGCTTTGATTTTGGACTTCCCTACTTCCAGAATGCTAAGAAACTAATGCTATTTAAACTGCACAGTCTGTGGTATTTTTGTTACAGCATCTCAAACAGACTAAAACATCTCAATTATATCAAAGAACAGAAAAAAGATCATCCATGGAAAAATGGTGAAAACTAAACCAAGTCTGGAGTTGAATTAATAGTAATATACCAGATTTCATAATATTATGAATGCCAGACTTTCAGTTCTGACAAAAGTACTAGAAAGATAGAAGATAGTAACAATGGGACAAATTGGCTAAGGGCTTTACAGAAATTCTTTGTATTTTCTTTGCAACTTTCCTGTAAATCTAAATTCATTCCAAAATCAAAAGTTTAAAATAAACAAAAGGCAGCCTCACAAATGCCAAGGTCCAGACACTACACCTCAGCCATGGTCATGTCTTCATTTTGAGGCTCAGAATAGAGGTATTCAAATGCTGCCAGTTAATTATAATATAGCATACATTGTCTCTGAAAATATTACTTAGATGTTTCTTTCTTTATTTTTTATTTTTTTCTTTTCCTTTCTTTCTTTCTTTTTATTTATTTATTTATTAATTCTGGAGGGCCAGAAATACATCAAAAAATAATTTTCCCCCATTGGTTTAGAATAAGTGCCACAAAATATAATTAAAAAAAATAAATGAAATCAAGCATGCTACCAAAAAGCTATTAAAGGACAGAGAGAATATTATATTTGACAAGTTGACATTAACCGTCTTTTATTTTTTGTAAATCTCCATAGATGTAAGCAATAAACATTATTAGAGAGTATAAAGAATTATTTTTTAACATGAAAAACATTCAGTATTTTTTATTCCTTGGTGACTTTTAAGATGCTGTTATTTTTGGAATGTTTTTAACAACAGCAGGACCATAACTACACAGCACGACTATGTGCAACTGTCCTCTAACTTGCTCCTAATGGATTTCTTTACTTTTTTCCACTGAGACCTATGTGACACTGTGCTCATGGCTCAGTAATGAGCCAAGAGCCTGTTCAATTCCACAGAATAGTTGTTTCCAGAAGTGACTCCTGATTGGTCAGAGCAGTAGAGAGTGACTATAATGTCAAGGTTTTTTGCGTCTTTTCATTAGTCTCTCCCTGAGCATGAATATCCTCAAGTACATTCTACTTCAGAGCTCTGCAGTGCTGGACTCTCATTAGGACCAAAACTTACCTCAGGGACCTGCACTATTTCTAAGTTTCTTATACATTGCAGAACACTACCTTTTCTGAGAATTAAGAATTGTGATCTTGTATCTATTTCAGTCTATTCATTTAATTAATGAGTAGTTCTTAATTATTCTGATTTGAAGTTATGTTGTTATAGTTCATATCCTCCATAACTATGCTTAACAGCACAGTTGTTTTTTGTTTTTTTTTTCCTGACTTCATGCCTGGACAGATTATTTTGTAAGCCCTGAACAGATGTCTATGACCCTTGCTCTTCTCGCTCCACCATGTTCTGATTAAACTCTATCGAACTTTCCTTCCCATTCTCCGCAGGAAAAACCCACCTTTCCAGGAATTCTGGTGACCAAGAAAGTGCTTCCTGTTCATTAAAATTAGAATTTTTATTTCCTTTGACTTCTTCTTAAAATAAAACACTGCATAAAAACAGGAAAGGATTAATAAAAAACCTAATCTTCAGGGAAAAAACATAAATATCTACATTTTTTCCTACTGTTATTATTTTTTATTTAGTTTGGTTTTGTCCTTCTGTTTGTTATAGAAGTAAATTCTAAGGGTCCTTTACTATACCCTTCCCAAGACTGCTTCAGCATATTTCAAAGTTTTATTTTCAGATCCCATATTTTATTTCTATGCATTTTTCAGTTGTATCATTATCATTTTAGTTTTCCTTTCGTTAGTTTGTCTCTTGAACAAAAGCAAAAGCCTTGCATATCTAGTACACCCAACTCATTGCCTAACATAGTTCAGCGAATATAGGAAAATAAAATTTAATTACTTGAAACTCAGCTAGCTAATTATGTACATATTGTTCCCTTTGACGTTTAGGTACATGGTCACCTCAATGATATCACAAATTTGCTAAGAAATTTGCTTGAGATCTACATCTGTATCTGACTATTCATTTTAAGATATATACAAATGTAATATTTAATTAGAAAACTAGAGGGACACCTAGGTGGCTCTAAGAGTTAAGTGTCTGCTGTTGACTCAGGTCATTATCCTGGAGTCTTAGGACGAGCCCTGCATCGGCCCCCCTGTTCAGTGGGGAGTCTGCTTCTCCCTCTTCCTCCGCCACCCATTTGTGCTCTCCCTCTCTTTCTCAGATAAATAAATAAAATCTTTAAAAAAAGAATACTAGAAAATGTTTCAGTTGCCCATAAAGTTCCCACCCAGAGATCTATTGGAAAACACTTAAATACAAATATAATATATTAACATACTATTAATATAATATGTTATTATAGTAAATAAATAAGTTATACATATATATTGCTTTCTCTCTATATTTCCATTTAATGTAATAGTATGAGCAATGAAAATAATTGCCATGGAATCATTCCATTAAAACATAATTCAAATATTATTGCAAAATTCATTTATAAAACCATTACTGTTTAGAATTTACATGCTTTACATGTATATTTGTACCCAACTCCAATTATTTCCTTAGGAAACAACATTTTAAAGTGTAATTTGGGGGCAATGGTATGTGAACATGCAAAAGTTGTACTATTTCACTTTCTCATCAGAAGTATAAGGTGGTATCTGTCATTTTTTTTGATGTTTGCTAATTTTCTCTTAGTAATAAGGTAAAATTTTTTTGTGATATTTTATAATTTATTATTTTATATATCACCCTCACATTTTAAGTTTGAAATTAGCAATAGTTTCAAGTAGTTAATCTTTTCATAATATCAACCTCTCATTCACCCTGTTTTCAAGAATCATTCTACCAGTTATTTATCATTGGTTTGCTTGCACATTAATCTTATTTACAATGTTATTAAGGCTCAAAAGTTTAAATGTTTCATAGTCCAATTGATAAAAATTTCCCTTTGTGGCATTCCCATTCTATCCTTATAAAGGCTTTTTCATAAGATATTTTTTACATGATTTTTGATGAAAAAAAATCAATGATAACATTTGAAATCTATTTTATTGTATTGTAGGAGTATATATGTAAATGTATTTCTTTTCAAATAGTTAATCAGTTTTTCTAAATCCACTTATTGAATTACCCTTTTCAACAGGTGTTTATCATATTCCAAATATGTAATTTGGGGAAGTATTTGATATATGAATACTGTAATTTCTTGTTCAAATAACATCATTTTAACTACTATAGTAGCTAGTAGAGAAAAAAAGTTGAACATTAAACTATGTTCTCAATACTTCTTAGGTTAGTTTTGCTTACTTTTACTTCCACATATATTTTATGATTGCCTTGTCAATGTTTTTTGTTTGTTTTGTTTTGTTTTTTAATTTTATTTAGTTACTTGTCAGAGAGGGAGCACAAGCTGGTGGAGTAGCAGGAAGAGAGAGAGGGAGAAGCAGGCTCCCCGCTGAGAAAGGAGCCCGATGTGAGGTTCGATCCCAGAACCCTGGAATCATGACCTGGGTCGAAGGCAGTCACTCAACCAACTGAGCAACCCGGTGCCCCTTGTCAATGTTTTATATTTGTAAATTAATGTGTGAAACAGAATTCTCAACATTTAATCTCAGTTCTTGGGTAATAGGTCATGTTTCATAAGCTCTATCTTAGTTCCTAGTATTGTCTTTCTAAGTAGCAGGGATTTTTTAATAAGTTACTATCTCTTTATCAGGCATGAATTTATGAACTGTGCAGACATAATTGTTTTATTTTCCAGATTTAAACTTTGCTAATGTATAAGTCACAGGTTTTAGTACAAATTTCTTCATGATTTCTCAAATTTTATTCCTTACAGAAATCATTATTGTTTCTTGTTTATTTCTGGTGTAATGAAGACCTGGACTGAAATCTTTGTTCTTTCAGAGAACAAGTACTTAATACTACACTAAATGTTGCACGACAAGGTTGATTAGCATAAATGTCCTATATAATCTTGGAAACTGGATTCTGTGAAGTCAGTAGATTTTGTAAGCACAACAAAAATAAAACCACATTATTTTTCCAACATACTAGCATATAAAGAGAATCCAAATATTTGTTTCCATGGTTATATTTTCCAGAATTAATTAATTAATTGCTTATACCATTAAGTCACTATAGAAAGGAACAGAAATCTGTAAATAAAAAATGTTTGGAGAACAAACAAAAAAATCACTAACCAGAATCTACTAACCATTTCAACGGTATTATCAATATTAGTTTAATGCTATTCTACGGGAGAATATTGTTACAAATAGAATTATTTTATAAGAATAGAAGCTTATAAATAATAAACTTTTGTTTTCAGAATGAAATTGTACAGGAATATCCAAAGTTCAATCCGTAGAATTTCTCAGTCTTTCTCTATCTGCGTCAATCTCTGAGTCTCTCTCTCTTTCATTTGGGGGCATTAAGTAGGGCTTATAATTTCAACATAAGACGAGTTTCATGTCTATCCAAACAATATACTACTAAAGTTACATTTCATTGCTGCCCTAGTGATAAGGTTCTAAATTAGTCTGTAATCCAAAGAAGTCTGTGTTAAATTCTATTTAATATTAAGTTAAACAGAAATCACTAAGAAGTGTTCACTTTCAGGAATCTGAAATAGAATACAATTTTATTTCATTATAAATTTTAATAAATCAATCCATTTTCTATGATATCTATGTCTATGCAGGAATGTGAAATTAGTCTATCATTTTACATAGTTCAAATCCCATTGCTAACTGAAATTACTGGAAAACTTGATTTTATTTTGACCATTGTTGAGTCTCTACTATGCCCATGACACCAGACACTGAATCTTACGTTATTCTACTTTGGAGTATATCTAATCTAAAAAGTATCGTTTTTTTTGTATTTTGAGAATTGACAAAATGATGTCAGACATACTTTCCTGTTAACAGTATGTAAGCAAGATAAATGCATAGATAAGCAAAATCACATGAACAGATCTTATAATAAAAAATCTTAATAATCAAATATTGCTTATTTCAGACAAACTAATTTTCTCTCAGAAAATTTACAGTTTGTTGTCTGCATATTTTCCTCCCCATTGATTTTGTATAGACTCTTTCTCACAGGTAGGTATTTTCAATATGATTTTATTACTCAAATTCATTAACTTGACAGAAACATTTCAAATTAAATAATTTTTTTCAATCAATATGTTCCAGACCACTGAAAACTGCTTTGCCCATTTTAACTTGATATTTTATATGCTTAGGATGAAAACAACTGTGTATAAGAAAACCTATGCAAATCCAGTTGCAAGAAAACATCTGGCTCTCCGATTGAAGTATTAAAAACGATAAGAAAAAGACAATATAAGTCATGGTCTGGCATTTAGCAAATAAACAAGAAATCCCTCTTGTGTATTATGATTTGATATTTGTATTGACTTTTTTTTTACAGCTTATACATCTTTATATAAAATTATTAATATTTTATGTATATTTTTATAACATTATTATGAATATATCTTATGGAATCAAACCTAGTATACATTCTGTTATTTTATTTACCTGTGATTTTAAAATAACTAATTAAGAATTGGTTAATGTCTTTCACTCTGCTTCTTAAACAATATGATTTACTCTGATTTTATAACTTTTGTTAAACAGTCATTGCAATATTCTAAACTTGGTTTGAAATTGTTCAATAGAGACAAGAAAGTCACTTTGTATAGATATCAGAAATTAAAGTCAGTTAGAGAAGCAGGGAAGTATACAAAAGAGATAATGATTTTCTATGGAAGAAATTATCAACTGATGTGACCATGTGGAATTTGGGCTCAGTGTTGACATATAGTCTAGTTGTTCAAGATAAATCAGATATCTGCATTTCATACATATAGGGCCTTTTAAAAAATGTTTAATAATTTATTTTTGGAAGTTGGTAAGACAAACAAATTTTATTTATGTCCAAAATCTATCTTTACCTTATGGTGGCCAACATCTGGCTTAAAATAACCAAAACAATATTGACAATAGATAATTTTTGTTGAAATAATTAATTTTAACCCTTTTCCCATGGAGGTTTTCTAAGTTATAATCCACGTGCACAGAGTTACTTATCACACTTATTAATGAATTTATTCAGTATTTATTTATTACTTTAACATGTATGTTTATAAAGACCCAAATGTTTAAGCATCAAAAAACTAGTCTTAAGGAATCTGAACCACAAAGCATTCTCCACCATATCCTCAGCTGCTCACTGAACATAATAAAAATTTTATAAACTAGATATTATTGGATCCACATTTCTGGGCACAGATCTTAATTCAGTCATGATAATGAGCAATAATTTGAGATTAAAATGGAGCAATGGGCTCAAATCTCGCAGAAGAGAATAAAGCAGGTTTCTTCAGAGAAGCAGAAAAGAGCTAACAGAAGACTGTTTCTTTTCTTGCATAAGAAACTCTAATAGCAACAGGACTACAAAATAACAGAAAGTACCACCATAAATCCAGATACTGTGAGTATTTGGTCAAATCTAGAAAGTAGACCAGACAACATGTATGTATAGAAATAAAGTAACTGAATAAATCAGAGAAGTTGGCAGCGAAGAAGCATAGATAAAAGAGAAAACTTCAGATGATTTTTACAAATTTGGTAATTAATTTCCTCACTGAGCTCTCAAGGAATTCCCTGCAGTCATTTACAAATTGTCACATTGCAGAACCATCTCTCAACCTGACTTTTCCCACCAGCTTTCTCTGCAATTCCCTTTCTGTGTGTCAGTAAAATTCTCAAAATAATTGCCTGTGTCGTCCAGTTCCAATTTTATTTTTCCATTTCTTTCTTAAGCCAATTTCATTCAAGCTTTCATCTCTAAACATTTCACAGGAACATTTTTGGCCAATTCATAAATAATAGCTACCTAGACAAAATAGGTGTCTATTATCTTCCCTCATCTTACTTGACCTATCAGTTGTGTGTGATAGAAGTTGATCACTCCCTCTTCTTAGGTATACTTTATTTGGTTTTTAAGACAGCAGCCCTGTGTTATCATCCATTCTTAGAGCTATTTCTCAATTTCCTTTGCTCTATACTTCACTTTGCCGAGTCTGTTAATACTGGAGTTTCTCAGAGTTCATTCAGAAGGACTTTTTTTCTTCAGTTCACTTAACTTATTCACTTTTTGATATAATATATGTTGGTGGCTTTTAATAATGTTCATATATTTGCAATAACTTTTAAATGTGTATCTACATGTAAGACTTCTGTATGCAACTCTAGATTCACTGGTCTGAGTGTCTACTCCAAACCTCTATTTGAATATCTAAGAGGCATTTTAAACTAAACCATGTACAAAATTAATTTGATCTTTTCTCTCAAACATACTGCATTTAGTTTTTCCATCTCAGTGAATGACATCTCCATCCTTCAAGCTGGCTGACATATCCAATATGTTGACTTCATTTTTAATTGCCCCTTTTATTACATGAATCTCAGATACCCCATTAGGAAATTTGATTGCTTCTCTCTAAATAGATTCAGATTGCAATCCCTTTTCTTTACTCAACCGTTCTAACTCTGGTTTGAACCACATCATCTTTTACTTCCACTGTGATCCTTTTGATGGACTTATCATTATTTCTTACTTAGACCACTGCAATAGCCCCCCATCTTGTCCCCTTGCTCCATCACTGGCCACTTACAATTATTCTCAACAGCATAGACTGAATGAGTGATCCTTTCTAAACCTGTTAGCTTGTACCACCTGTCTTTACAAAACCTTTCAATGACATCCTATCTAAATCCAAGTAAAATATGAAGTTCTTACAACAACCCACATGGCCCTTCATGATTCTGGCCTCTCTGACTTTATATCTACTCTCCATTGTTTGACCTATTTTGGGTGCACTGTCCTTCTTGCTATTCTTTGAACATGCAAAACAGTTTACTACCATAAAATCTTTCCACTGATTTTCTCCTTTGACTAGAACACTTTCACCTTTACCATATGGTAACTTCTTCCCACTCATCAACACCTTACATAATGGACAAGTTCTCAGCTAGTCTTCCCTGACACCCTGATTATAATTTCAGCCATTGCCCCAGCATCACAGTCCTCCTGAACCCCAGCTCTCTCTCATTTTTTTACATACTACTCATCAATTTCTGTATATGTGATTTAATTTTCTTATGTTTATTCCCTGTTTTCCTTAGAGAGTAGATAAATTCTGTAGGAAAGGGGATTTCTATATTTTTTCTCCATTTTACTCCAATATTATATATTTTGACAAATATTTGTACATATTTTTATTTTTTAAAATTATTTATTTATTTTAGAGGGGGAAATGGCAGAGGGAGAGGAAGAGAAAGAATCACAAACTGACTCCCAGCTGAGGTCAGAGCCTGACATGGGGCTTGATCTCAAGACCAAGATTCAGATGCTTATCTGACTGCACCACCCAGGTGTCACTGTGCATATTTTTATTATCTCACCTAATGGGGGAATAACAAGATAATAAAATATAAAATATATTTTTCTCATGTTTCCTTAATATAGTACAATTCCTTAGTATAATGCATCTTCTAAGTATCATACAATCTTCCTTAGTATACAATATCTTCCTTAGTATAATACAATTATTTGTGATTAATATTTCAGCCAAAGTACTATTTTGCTAGAGTGGTACTACTTTGAACAATAGAGCTTCAGGTAAGTAAATGTTAAATTCTTAGAAGTTCATATTTTTGTGCTCCATATTAAAAGGAATAATCCAGGGGCACCTGGGCAGCTCAGTGGGTTAAGCTTCTGTCTTCAGCTCAGGTCATGATCTCAGGGTTCTGGGACTGAGCCCTGCATTGGGCTCTCTGCTCATCAGGGAGCCTGCTTCCCCCTTTCTCTTTGCCTGCCACTCTGCCTACTTGTGATCTCTGCCTGTCAAATAAATAAATAAAATCTTAAAAAGAAGGAATAATCCATATATCGCAATGCAAAGTAAAAAATATAGATTTGAACAATGTATTTGAAAGGGATCCAATATCATTTAGAGACTTCTGCTAATTCTGCTACAAAGATTTTAATAGTTTTAGTGATTATTATGTGATATATTAATTATTTCTTAAATGCTGAACATATTTTGCTCTGTACTTCATGCTTCCTTAAAAAAAAAAAAAATGGGGATGTCTAGGTGGCTCAGTCAGTTAAACATCTCCCTTTGGCTCAGGTTATGATTCTAGGGTCCTGGGATTGAGTCCTGTGTTGGGCCCCTTGCTCAGCAGGGAGTCTGTTTCTCCCTCTACCCCTGCCACTTCCTCTGTCTGTGCTCTCTCTTTCTCTCTGTCAAATAAATAAATAAAATCTTTAAAAATATATGGTTGTTATTTTCAGGAACTGAAAATATTTGTAAATAGGTAGGCAGTCTACTTATTGTGAGCTAGTAACAAAATAATTTCAGATATATAAAAATATTTTAGGTAAGTGTAAATTTTTAAATACTAGCTTGGGATAAAGTAAGTCACATAGATAGATAAATAAAATGGAGTGTCTCCGTCCATCTAGGCTGCATAATAAAATACCACAGACTATATGGTTTAAATGGTAAAAATTTCTTCCTCACAGTTGTGGAAGATGAGAAGTCCAAGATCATGGCAAATAGAAAACAAATGTTAAAAAACAAAGTATACGACAAATAATAATGTAATAAAACCAAGTCAAGTAAATTAATAGGAAATGTCAGTAAACCTATGTTTTTATTATTCAAACTCTTCTTGAAGCAAGTCTATTTAAGATAATGCAAGACACTCTATTTAGAACTTTACTCTCTAAATTCATCCCATCTCTCTATATAAAAGACATTCTTCTCTCTCAGGGATTGTTTGGTTCCCATGGGTGGTTTTATTTGCAATTAAGAAATGATTTTTGTCCCTAAATTTTGGCTTTCATGCTCAACATTTCTCATCAATGTCTTGCCACAATGAACCATTGTGTCTTTAAAACAAACAGAAGTTACCTGACCTAATCTAAGCTTAAAGAAGCCTATAAAATCCTGTAACATTTAGTCCTTCTTCTGCCGAGTCAAAATAATTAAGAGTTATGCTAATCTAACTTGGTCTAGTGATAGAACCTAAATAACCTAAGGTAGTGAGAGGAGAACATGCACTTATATGTTTTCTAAAAATAATAATTTTCTTAGTTGAGAGTCCTGATGAAATTCAAGCAATAGTTTGATGTTATATTCTTCTTTGAGAAACTGGAGTGTTTATATTTTCCTACCCTGATGAAGAAAAGACCTAATTCTATCAGAAAAGAGTAAAAAAGTATAATGACTGATGTCGTATAACTCATAGGGGCTCAGTGGTATTTTTTTTTAATATAATTTTTTATTTTTAATAAACAAACTGAGGGTTGCTGGGCTCAGTGGTATTTTTAACAAAATGGAAAGCCAATCACTCAGAATAAATTTATAAAAATTTTTGAAATGAAAAATTTTCTGGAATATGGTTTATGGTGTTCTATTCTATCTCAGTATTTCTGAAAGCAAAACACACAAATGAAGGCATTCTTTTTTTTTTTAAGATTTTATTTATTTATTTGACAGAGAGAGTTCACAAGTAGGCAGAGAGGCAGGCAGAGAGAGAGAGAGGAGGAAGCAGGCTCCCTGCTGAGCAGAGAGCCCGATGCAGGACCCTGAGATCAAGACCTGAGCCGAAGGCAGCAGCTTAACCCATTGAGCCACCCAGGTGCCCAAAGGAAGGCATTCTTATCACAGAAATATATAAACAAGTGTAATTAATAAACATCAATAATGTGACACTAAAATCAGATCAATATTTAAAATTAAGTTCTCCTGCCACCAATATCCCATGACTTGTCGTGAGCCATTGTTTTCAACAATAACAGATAACTATTTGGTCTATGGAAGTTCCCTTAGTTAACTAAAATATTTGAAAACTTACCACTTAATTTTTTTTTCTTTTCTCAGTACCATTAGAGCTTTACTTTTATCTATAACCTTATTTTCCCTCCTGTGTGTGAGCGTGTGTGTGTGTGTGTGTGAGAGAGAGAGAGAGAGAGAGAGCACTCTCCTTTACTAGCTCAAACCCTTTTAGGTCTCCTGTGAGAACCCTATTCTCATCATGTAAACAAATTCCTAATTTTCTCCTTATCACACCGAAATGAAATTTTAGTAGTTCAAAATTACTAAAAAATTACTGAAAAGTCCATGCTGTGGATGTAAATTATTGACCATAATTCTTCAGAAAAATATAGACTAAGTTCTAGGAAAGGTGACTGTTTCATTTCCCATCTAACCCAGGTATCTTTTCAATCATTTATTTCAAATGAACTCTTCTAATCTCATAACTACTTGACAGGTGAGTTAATATGTGTACTAAATTCCAAACAATATCTGCCACTCAGATAAACATGTATTATTTTTAACTTCCTATCAATTGAGAGCTTTATAATTTTTATAAAACATATCAATTCATTAAGATATATTTTTTTAAGATTTTATTTATTTATTTGAGAGAGAGAGAAAGTACATGAATAAGTATGAGCAGGGGGGAGGGGCAAAGGAAGAAACAGACTACTGATTGAGAAGGGAACCCAATAGTCATGAGGCTTGACCCCAAGACCCTGGGATTGTGACTTAAGTCTAAGGCAGCTGCTTAACCGACTGAGCCACCCAGGTGCCCCCATTAGATATTTCTTAATCATATTCCCTGTGCACAGCCATGGCTTAATAGCTAGAGATTCAGTGAAACACAAAACACATCTCTCCCCTAAAAGAGCTTAGAATTGCATAATCATAAAACCTAAATAAAACCTAAAGTAGAATACAGCATTCCTATGTGATATGTAATGTAAAATCCATGTAAGGATAATTAGATCAAAGTTGCCTACGAATTTATAGTATTAATTTTCTTCAATCAATCACAATTTCACATGAAAAACTAGTTTTTCATGGGAAATATATATGGGGAATTGTAAACATAAATTCATTAAAAGACTGAACTATCAAGCATATATATTCCTCAGCATGTTTCTCTTCCCTATCCAAAAGAACTTCCAAATACTTCAGTTTCTATAAATTCTTGGAGCATTGATGTGGATAGAACACCACATGCCTTTTTGAGCATTCAAATAAAATTTTTAGGCTAATATTTGTGTTTTCTTTCTCTTGATCTTACACTATATACGCTGCCATTATATCGTGCTACATTAATAATAAGAAGACACTACCTGTGCAGACTCCTTTTCCTTAGTGGTATCTTTCAGATAATACTTTGTCTATTTTTCCATTGATATCTGGGGATTTATGTACCTTATTCCACAGCACATTGATTGGAGAATAAATCCTTGCAATATATTTCTTTTTCATGACTTTGTTATATATCTATATTTCAGACCGAATGTTACTGTCATATTTTTAGTGCTTTTACCACACAAACTACAGATAATCCAATCAGGCCAAACAACATAATTCATTTCTTACCCTGCTAAAAATACATATTCTTAAAAAACTATCTTTGAAAACATAACAATAGTTAACATGTGCTTTCACTTTTTAATACATTTTCTGTTGTTGAAATTTATAGGGCAAAACAAAAGCTAAACCTGAAAAAACACATTGTTGTTTCCACTTATTTTCATTACCTGCAACCTGACACAACACCAGAAAACACATTTGGTAAAATAAATGAGTTGTTAGAGTATAGCTAATAAAGATTTTCAATGTAGGGCTAAGCATCCAATAGTTTATATGATATCCATTCTGTGATTTCCTCTTCCTGGTGTTTATCTGTACCTACTTCTTCCAAGTCCTAGCACTGCATGTAATAGAAAGTCGTTTTAAAATATTGTATTAACTTAATTCAATCAAGTGACACACTAATTATTATTAAGACACTTTGCTCCTACATTAAAATACATGCAATGATTTTTTATTTTTATATGATAGTATTCACTCAGTTGAAGCTCTCTCTCTTTCTCTCTTTCTCTCTCTCTCTCTCTCTTTTTTTTTTTTTTTTTTTTTTAGGAAAAGAAAGCACTACTCCAGGTAAAATTGTAAAGAAATTATTTCATTTCACAGTAAAACGATTAATAGGAAAGCAGTTACGCTACCTTGGTGTGGTTATGTTGGGTCCGCCTATGCATTGCTTGGAATCAATGCAGTTTGTGCTGGAGATGCAATAGAAGCCTATGAATGATGGTCATGGCTACTTTAAAATGATCTCAAAGATAGTGGGAGGAGTTGGGAGAAATAGGGGAAGAAGGCTGAGTACACTTACCATAATGTGGACTGAGTAATGTATGGAATTGTTGAAGCACTATATTGTAGAAGTGGAACTAATATAATACTGTATGTTAATTACACTTTAAAAGTCGGTAAAAATTTTAAAAATTAAAATCACCTCAAAGAAGAGTGCTTAGCATATAATAGATATAAAGCTAATTAACTTTGGATTTATTTATTACTGAAATGATTGCAAGTTTGAGCGTTGATATGATGGTCAAATTGACTCTTTTAGAAAATGCATTTTCAGATAGGTTTCCATTATGGACTCCTGCAGTCTTACATATGAAATGACTCCCCCCCAAAAAACATGGATGATATAAGGATAATTTTCAGTAGTAGCAAATTCAGATGGTTCAAATGAAAATTCTGCATGGTTGTAACTATGGATCATTATTGTAATTGATTAGAATTGACTTGTAGATTTTCATAAAAAACTATGAATGTGTTATGTACTTAATGATTAAAAATTTATGAAAGAAAATTACCTAAGCTTCCTACTGCATAATTAAATGCCACTATGAAACTTTGTTATAAAGCCAAGTATTTCAACATCCAGCTACTTTTTGGGGAGGCCATTGGGCATATTTGGTAATTATAGTGTTTGCGTAACTCAAGATATTCACTTTATTATTACAAAGTTATTAGGGATATTCTAATAAATCCAGACTTCCCGACAACAAAATTATAAGAATTAAATAATGCCATATATATTTTGGTCCTTGAAACATCTTCCTTCTAGAGCTTCTCAACTCAATTTTCTGTACCACAAATTCCAATTTTACGAATTAGGAAAGATTTCTGAATACCTGGTAACATTACCTTAAAGCCATGTAGGATGGATATATGAAAAAGGGGACAAATTTTTCAGTGCAATAACAGATTTATAATGTAAAAATAAATCTTTATGTTTTTATGTTTTAGCTTACATTGCTCTACTCTGAATGCTGAGAGTTAAAAGATAGAGGTTGCCCAGGTTGCCTGGGTGGCTTAGTCGTTAAATGTCTGACTCTTGATTTCAGCTCAGGTCGTGATATCTGCGACTAGAAACCAAGCCGTTGGTCAGGCTCAAGACTCAGCTTCGGGTCAGCTTGGGGTTCTTTCTCTTCTCCTTCAGCCTCTCCCCTGGCCCATGTGCTCTCTAAATAAATAAGTAAGTAAGCAAATAAGTAAATAAATAAATAAATAAATAAGTAAAATCTTTAAAAATGTACAGTGAAGGCAACCAACTTTGACCAAAACCTTTTCAATACCACTTAATAGTAATGTCAGAAACATTATTGCCTGAAATAGATTAATATTATATAAACAAAGGTATATAAAAGGAAACATGTATATAATATATACTTATTATATAATGCTTGAAATACTTTATATATACTTATTATTATATTATTATATTATTATTATGCTTATATATACTTATTATATAATGCTTGATATATATATATATATATAGGAATTAGAACTGGAATATAATTGGAATATATATATATATATATTTCATATAGGAAATTTTGAGTTGATAGTGTCCTGCAATGCCCACTTTGCTCTAACTAGCATCAGTGATCCATGGTCTTTGCTTCAGAATGACAATCAAACTTATGACATTCGATAGGCACTCTCTGTCTATAAGTAAGGTTTAAAAATGCAAACAAAAAATACAGAAGAATTTATGTGGTATTCAAAACATGCAAGGTATTGTATTTTATGTCTAATTAATTCTGCACTCGACACCTGTATAGACATAAAGAAGTAGGCTGAATGAAGACAACCTCAATTCAGAGAAACCATCACATATTATACATTAAGCCCTTCAGACATGCGTGATCGACACTCATTCTCCTGGTTCTCCTGAATACCATCAGTACTGGTTTCTCTTTACTTAATAAGGTGCTTTAAGCATGAGGTCCTGAAGCTTGGTGTGGTACATAAACCTCAGCCAGATTTTTCAGACTGTCATATGACAATATGTTGAACCACATCTTCCAGGACAATTGACAAAGACAAATGTTCAGACATCCCTAAAGGTAGAGGAATGGCCGTGGAACCAAATGGTAGTACTTATCTTCCAATGTTAAATTATAATAATAGTAACTTAGATAGTATAAATATGGGTTAACTGAGTAACCCACTAAAATGTTTTTCTATTCATCAGACATTTGTTGAGGGTGTAAATTTAAAGTTAGTTTTTTCTATTTTAATATTAGGAAATAGACTCATTTGAATATAGACACAGAGATCATAACATGAACATTAAAGTGATTTGGAATTCATGTTTAAATGGTTGGTGTGAAATCTACTAAATGAATGGACTGTTTTAAAACTTATTATAACTCACCCCACCCCGGAGGACTATATCAAGTTCTTTAAGGAGAGTGCTTTAGCTCTCTTTCCCATTTTAGTTTTCCAATTATATTTTAAGTGAATGCATTTTGTAGATAATTTATAATTTACAGACTCTTAATTGATTAGATATTTAATTGTTGACCTTTCTAATGTTGCTTCCTTTTTCTGAATCTTAATCAAATTAGAAAGTACTAACAAACTCCTAATATCTCAGGTTGTAGAAATAAACATAGCTTAGCTCTTTTTTTCTATGTTTTACCATATTAATTTTTTAATAATTTTTAAAAGATTGTATTTATATTTTAATCTATTTTTCAAGAAATTAGTAGTTCCAATAGCAGAGAGGTTTTCAGTGTATTTTCACATATCTGTTCTATTCAGTAGGAGACATTTTCTTCTCATGATATTTTCTTTCTTTTTCCTCCTGGGTTTATTTTACTTTTTTCATTTCTTTTCAGTGTTCCAGAATTCCTTGTTTATGCACCACACCTAGTGCTCCAAGCAATATGTGCCCTCCATAATACCTATCACCAGGCTCTCCCAACCCCTCACCCCCCTCCTCACCAAAACCCTCAGTTTGTTTTGATATGTAGTAAGAAAAATGGAGTCCTTGTTTAAAAGTACTTGGCAATATTGAAGTAAAAATAAATGTTTAAATGTACATTCTAATTTGTTTTCTTGAATACATGGCTATTTCTGAATAGATTTGTGTATTCATGTTTTTACATCTTTATAAAATGTGTGAAATATGTACATGCTTAAATTCCCAAGCTCTATTAGTCTACATTTATTAAATTGGCTATATGAATCTTTAATTGCCTGCTCTTTTAATTTTCCTTTATTAATTGTTGTTATAATGATATAAAATTTTAAAAACTATAACAAAAAATACTGAGGGTTATATTTCAAAGTTTAAATTAGGTTCTTTGTACTGGCTTTAATTTAACATGAAAGAACATTTGTCTATGTAGATTTTGCATTATAAGTTTTCTTTTTTAATTTAAAATCATTTGTGTATAGTACTTAACAAGTGTTTACTGAGTGAAAAAATCATGAAACATAATTTATCATTTATTACAAGTGGCATACAGATGGATACATTTTAATATCTATTCTCCAGATCCATACAGTGTACTTGTTACAATAACCCTATAAGATAAATAAAAATTTTGGAAAGTAGTTTCAAAGTGGGTAGGAGAAGAATAAATGAAACAAGATGGGATTGGGAGAGAGACAAACCATAAGTGACTCTTAATCTCATATTAAGGTTGCTGGGGGGAGGGGGTTTGGGAGAAGGGGGTGGGGTTATGGACATTGGGGAGGGTATGTGCTTTGGTGAGTGCTGTGAAGTGTGTAAACCTGGTGATTCACAGACCTGTACCCCTGGGGATAAAAATATATGTTTATAAAAAATAAAAAATTAAAAAAAAAGCTACAAAGTTTTATCAAAATTGAAAGAAAGAAAATTAACTTCCATCATCTTGAAGGGAGGTGGTATTTAAGTCAGGTTTTACAGGCGAGTAAAAATTCAGCACAATGAGAAGGGCTGGGAGAGGGTATTAAAATATGGAGGAGGGAAACCACATGGTGTGTTCTAGGAATGATGAACAAGTCAGATTGGCTGCATCATTTAACATATATTGAGAAACAGTGTGAGAAAAGATTGGAATATATAGTTCATGGAAACATTCAAATAATCAGATCAAGTTTTAAAACATTATTGGCCATAATAGGTAGTTAAGAGTTTCTGAGCAGGGAAATTTAATTACCTCTATGTATATAATTACTAAAGGTAATTAAGGAGTTAACAAAAGACAGTGAGATTAAAGTGTGGAATTGGAGTAGTCTAATGTAATGGCCTGGGAAGCAGAACCACTAAGAACTTCAAGTAAAATGGTGCTGGAAATGAAGACTTGCTGTTCACAAAATACATAGTTTAAAGTTTTTGCTATGAAGCAGCATACAGCCAGGGATTACAGATTTTAACCCCCACTTCAGTGAGGTACAGCTAAATGTCTGAAAACAGCCAAAGACATGTAAACAGAAATAGCATGTGTAATTGTTAGGACAAATGCGTAAGAAGCGAATTCACCATATCCATTTTTTTTTCCCCCACTGTCTAGTAACAGAAAGCAAAATAACTTGAAGAGATTAAAGATGGAAGAAGCCCAGCTTTGTAAATTACCATGTGGAGATGCTGTTCTGGAAAAGCTGAAAAAGGAGTAGTGTTATGTTATTGAACTTCTAAGGTTTGGGGTTTTAATAATTAAAACTAGCCTTACCCTGTCTATTACAGTGGCTACCAGATACAAAAACCTAAATATGCTTCATTATTTTGGTGTTCAACAATAAGCAAGAAATAATCCATTCCATTATCCATTTATAGGAACCAGGGGTACTTTGAGAAATGGTTGACTCTAGCCCTGAGGCAGAATATATCCAAGAGGAGCCTGGGACATCTTCAAGTGTCATAAATACACACACACACTCACAAACACATATGCACAGATTATATCAAAGAAACACAGAAGCCAACCGAAAGATCTTCCAAAGGACTAATCGTTTGAGCAACAAAATAAATAAAGGATTAGATTATAACTCGAAGTAAGAATGAATATCCATGAACCTGTATTAATAAAAAAATAATTAAATGAATCAATAAATAAATGGAGGAAAAAGAATCTTTTCCATGCAGAAGAATTTTTGTAAAAATGTATGTAAATGCTCAGCCTTCAAAGAGGTGGAGCACAATTCCCCACTTTTAAAGTGTAGGCCATGCTGTACCTCCAAAGAATATAGTAAGGAAAGGGAGGAAAAAAGAGTAACTCTGTGGTGGAGAAACTTGCCAAACACTATCTCAGCTAAGTGATTATGATTAATATCAACAGTTATTAGTGAGGTTGATAGTCTGCACTCTTGGTAAGTTTTTGTAAGTGGTACTTTATCTCAGTGCTCTTCTCCTTAAAAATCCATAGTCTATGTTCTAATCATGGTGGGGGGGGAAGAAAAAAAAAAAAAAACAAGAAAATGTCAGTGAGGAGTTGTTCTACAAGATACTTGATCAGTACTTCTCCAGATTGTCAGAGTCATCAAAAACAAGAAAAGCCTGAAAAGCTCTCACAAACAGGAGACATGATGTGGCATGATGAGACATGACTACTAAATGTAATGTGGTATTTGGATGAAATCTTAAAAC
>NC_139023.1:43555692-43601560 GCF_964662115.1 Mustela nivalis | reverse complement strand
GTCAAATAAATAAATAAAATCTTTAATAGAAGGGGCTCTTGTATGCATAGCAAGAAGTGTTTGCAAAATATCCATGGCCTGATAGCTAGACTTTGACCAAGATGTACTGTCATGTTTGGATTTTGTTTTTTATGGGAAGTAGCCAGAGCTTATGTTCCTAGTCTCCTGAAAGCTAGGCATGTCTATGTAATTAATGAATATAAAATGAAGTGATGTGCAATTTTCTGGACAATGTGGTCAAATTTATATGGGCTTTTTATGGCCTCTATTCCCTGTCTGTCAGCTGGAAATAAAGGACTCCATGGTCATCTGAGATGATTAACCCATAATTTGGTAGGATTCTGGGTCTCTGAATCACTGTGTAGAATAACAACCACTGATCATATATATCAAAATATTACATGAGTAAGAGGTAAATATATTTGTGTTAAGCTACTAAGATCTGAAGCTTTATTTGTTATTGCAACTAATATTAATCTACCTAATGGAATGATAGTAAAAAAAGAAGGCTAATAATTATTTCAGGGAAATAATTTTTGGTGGTATCAATAGGTTCTGCTACATTTACAGAAAGGTAAACAAAAAGATAATTCTCTTGTGTCACCAGAGGAAAGTATGTTGAAAGCCTAAATTTTGAGATTCCTTTAAAATTTTCTATATAGAATTTACAAATGCTGATTTTGATTTGATAAAGTGTGGTAGGCAAAATAACGGAACTAGTTATGTCAAAGATATTTATATTCTAGCTCCTGAAATGTGTTAATAGGTAATTTTACCTGGCAAAGGGGGATTAATGTAGAATATGTAATTAAGGTTGCTAATCACCTACTTTAAAATAGGGAGATTATTCTGGATTATCTGGGTGGAACCAATGAAGTCACAAATATCTATAAATTGATCAAGAGAGCTGGAAGAGGAGGTGAGAGTGATGGAATGTTGGAAGGACTGAATCTGGCTGTTGCTGACTGTGAAGATGGAGGAGATGGTCACAAGCAAAGGACTACAGCTACCCCTAGATGCTGTAAAGGGCAAGAAACCAGATTCTCTCTGAGAGCCTTTAGAAAATAATGCAGTCCTGCTAGCACCTTGATTTTAGCTCCCTGAATCCCATTTCAGATTACTAAACTACACAACTGTAAGATAAACTTACATTGTTTGAAGATACTAAGTTTGTGGTAATTTGTTATAGCAACCATGGAAGACCAATGCAATAGCCATCCACAGAGGTGATATTTTATTTTTTAAAGATTTTATTTATTTATTTATTTGAGAGAGCAAGAGAAGGAGAGAGAGAGAGAGAGAGAGAGAGCGTGGACGCACAAAAAACAGAGGGAGTGGCAGGGGGAGAGGGAGAAGTAGGTTTCCTGTTGAGCAGGGAGGCCAACACAGGACTCAATCCTCAGACCCAGGGATCATGACCTCAGCCCAAGGCAGATGCTTAACTGACTGAGCGCCCCAGAGGAATATTTTAACCCACAAGAGAGTAAAAGATCAGCAGGAACAAAAAAGAAGAGGAAAGAGAAAATAATTAAAAGGAAGGGGAAAAGAGAACATAATGATTCTTTTTAATGTTATATTTTATATCAAGAGATGGGAAATAGAGGAGTAGATATCTCTTTACAGAAAAGGAGAAACCTTGTTAAAAAGCAGAGGAAAATCACTAAATTAAAGATTTGCTTTTTTTTTTTTTTCTAATGTCTTTTAACCTTTCAGGTGGTTTTTATTTGCTGTGTAATGTCATACTTCCTCAAACACAGATATTCACTGGGATCTGTTTGAGCACAGACCACCGCAAAGTGTTCTGACCCATGACTTCTCATGTTTTATGGGTCTATGTGGCTGCCAGACCCTTTCCCATCATCCACCAGACCAAGGTGTCCTGCCACCATCAAGGGCAGGGAATTTGAGGCAGGGGTCTTCCTCCCCTTCCTCCTCTTCCCACAGACCCACAGCTCCAGCTCAGAGAAGACAGGTGACCAGCGGGAGTGACTCTACCCTGTTGAAGCATTAGGCAACTGGATGGGTAGAATGGTGATGGGTGGAATGGCTCACTCTGGTGGAGATAAACCCCTTGTGTAACAGCCAGCAAAGCAGACCCTATCAATGGGGGTTTGGGATTTCTCAGAAGGTACAGCTGTGAGTATGAGTTGTCAGCACTGAAGGAAGCTGGAGAAGGATGTGCCCACCTAGAAAAAGAAGAACCAACAGTATCTCCTTCAGTAACACAGGGTACTGCTCTGATTGTGGAGGGCACCCGGATCTTGTTCTTTTGACCAAGAAGAGGTCTTATTCCTTTGACCAAGCAATACCTCCTTCTGCTACCTTTTCCTAGTAACTGCAGAATTGGAAGATTGACATTTAAAATATTGGACCACATATTCATTGGTTAGTAAAAAATATGTAATAAAACTGTAAACAGATTTTTGGATTGCTTTCTGTCATCAGGAAAGTCTGAAATCGGTTGCTACTCCTGTTCTATTGACTGGCATCATAAATGGAAATAAAATACAAGACAAAATAATGAAAACTGTAAGGCAGGAAGAAAAAAAAAAATAAAAGAAAACCCTGTTCTTTAGTTTTTGTTGAATGCATATCTGAGTGTGACTTCAGATAGAACCAGAGCTATTTCTATGGTTATTAAAGATTGAACAGGAAAAAGGTCATTTGTTTGTGCCTACCTAGGATGTAACAGAAGTAAATGCCACTCTTTTATGCATAGGTGTAGGTATATGAAATTACTAAGCTTTAAACATGGTGTCAGTGACATACGCACTGAGAATGGCACACTGAGATGATTCCTAGTTACTTTGAAAAATACATTTTCTAGAATATTTTTATCTCAGATACTTGAAAACAATTAAAGAAAATTTCTTTTAGGCTAAAGGTGGAGTGTTTAGTAATCACAACATTAATTTCCATTACTTTGGGAGAGTAATATACTTTCTGGATATCTGAGTAAGTATATTTTGACAAAGCACTGATAGTTTATTAGCTATTGTAGGGGATATATTTTCAAACTCTGACTTATGGGCTATCTGTGATGTTAAATATAGTAATAAAGAGTTAGTGTTAAAAAATACTAACTAGGGGGTGCCTGGATGGCTCAGTTGATGAAGCATCTGCCTTCAGCTCAGGTCATGATCTCAGGGTCCTGGATTGAGCCTTGTGGCTGGCTTCTTACTCAGCAGGGAGTCTGCTTCTCCCTCCCCCCATGTTCCCTCCCTTCCGTTCATGCTCTGTGTTTCTCTTTCAAATAAATAAATAAAATCTTAAAAAATATACTAACTAAAGGGATAAAGCTATCATGATTTTTAAAATGTCAGTAAGTTAATTTACCTTTCCATTAACCAGACACTTACAAAGTATCTCCTATCTGTCAGATTTGCCCTAGTCACTATTGACAGGCAGTATCTCATTTAATATTAAGTACAGAATTGCAGTAATGAACAAATTATGAGTAAATTATTGGAAGTTTATTTTTGAATCAGTAGTACATATAATTACTTCAGAAAGCAGACTTAAAATATGACATGAAAAATAATATATGGAAGCTTAATGTAGATCACAACTCTGACATACAGTTGTTTTATGAACCTAGTTAAGCTATTTAATCTTTCCCAGAAAACAATATGCTATATATTTTCAAGATTTTTATTTTCTATATTGATTTCCTTGTTCAGTGTCTAGGGTCAAAATACCATTTCAATGCCTGAATTCCTCCAATAACAAAGGGGGATAGTTTTACTATTTCCCTATTATATTATTGTTAAGATTAAGTGAATTATTACATCTAAAACTTTTAAAACAGAGTATTTTTAGATTTCAATATGTCAAGTATTAGTTATATATCAATATTATTGATTTTTTCAAGTAATACTCTCTCAGGCAGATTATAGTAAAACAATTTCCTGAATTAAAGAATGATGATTACCTTTTCCATAGCTGCCCTTCACCCCATTTGTGGATTCCATGTGTTTTGGATGAAATTGAATGGTCCTACCCACTAGGTCATTATCATCATTTAAGCAACTAGACAAAGACTTACCTGAAACCAATTCTCCCTTTCCTGCAACAATAAAACATATTATTTTATGTGAACTAACAACTAAATTAAACCTACAAGCTACACATAAAAATAACTTCTGATAGTTTTTTTTTTCTTCTTTTTTTTTTTTTTTTAAGGTTTTATTTATTTATTTGACAGAGAGAAATCACAAGTAGATGGAGAGGCAGGTAGAGAGAGAGAGAGAGGGAAGCAGGCTCCCTGCCGAACAGAGAGCCCGATGCGGGACTCGATCCCAGGACCCTGAGATCATGACCTGAGCCGAAGGCAGCGGCTTAACCCACTGAGCCACCCAGGCGCCCCAACTTCTGATAGTTTTGCTAAAGGGAGACTATAATACATTTTGAAATATATTTTTAAAAACGTGGTAACTTCTAAACAGGAAAACAAATTCTACCTCCTCTTCAAGCTCAGTGATTGGCATTTGGCAGTAAGTGACACTTTAATAGTAAATTGGGGAGGATTTTATGGAGTAAGTGTGTAGAACACTTTCAGGAATATTGTACAGGGCATTGAGGTTAAGAATACAAAAATTAAAATAGTCCTGGTGTATTATTATAGGAAGAAAATTATTAAATAGTCCTGGTGTATTATTATAGGAAGAAAATTGAAAATAGTTAAATGCCCTATTCATAATATCATCTAACTATATCCTTTTGAAAACTCCACTGGAAAAGTATAAAATTTTCAAATTTATGTTGTAGTAAGAGACAACTCTTTCTTTGAGCTAATCAGTATCGACAAGAGATGTCTCACTTAATTTTAACTTTCCTTTCTTGTCTTTCCTCTCATTTCATCCCAGAGTGTTAGAACAGAAGCTACTACTTTTCTTAATTACTTAAGTAGTAAACAAAAATTTATTATTTGAAGTAAACCATACTTATTTACTGTTTTCTAGCCCGTTTGCTTATTTAGATCAAAATACTCAATCCTGGCACAGGTTGATCTCATCAGAGGGTTTGCTATTAGCAAGTAATTCCATAATAATCACATTAAAAACTGTGGCCATCAGAGTTCAACCAGAGAAACAGAAGCTAATGGGACTATATATTAAGAGATTAAGGGAAACTGGGTGGCTTAGTTGGTTAAGTGGCTGCCTTTGGCTCAGGGTCCTAGGATTGAGCCCCCACATCAGACTCCCCATCAGACTCCCTGAAGGGAGTCTGCTTCTTCCTCCAACTGTGCCCTTCCCCCATTCTTGTGCATGCTCTCCTCTCTCTTTCTCTCCCTCCCTCAAATAATTAAATAAAATCTTTAAAAAAGAGAGAGAGAGAGACAGATTAATTATAAGTAAGTAGCTTACACAATAGTGGAGCCTGTCTGGGCAACTTCAAAATTCTTAGGGTAGTCCATCAGACAGGACAAGCTGGACTGGAGCAGGGGATGGACTGGCTCACAAATTCCACAGGTGGCATTTATATTGCCTTGACCCTGCCTACTTTTAAAAAGACTCTTGTGATTATACTGGTCCCACCCAGATAATCTTTTCACCTTAAGAAAGATCCTTAACTTAATCATAATAGCAAAGCCCCTTTAACCTCATAAAGAAGGAATTTTTAGGTTCCAGAGATTAGGACACAGACATCTTGAGGGGAGGGTTATTCTGAATACAATAAGAATCAACAGTAACAATAAAGCTAGGGGGAAAAAAAAAGAAAAAAGAAGATCATAAGGATTGGGATCTTTATTGACCTTCCTAATTTCATTGAATGCAGATAAAGTTTTAATGATTTTTTACTTTAATGAAAAAAAGGACAGAACTAAGCTTTTCAAAATTTTGCTAACTACTAAAAATATGTTATGATCTCCCTGTGTAGAAAAATTTTTAAGAAGGTTAAAATGTTATTTATATAGAAAAGATTTACTGAGAAAAAGCCAGCTTTGTATCATTCATAAGGAATAAAATTAACAAGAAAGTTAAAGTTTATAAAACCATATTCCACCTGGAAAAATAAATAATTCACAGGTATACAAGAGATCATTTTAAGATTAAAACGATAGGGAATTTATTTATTTATTTATTTATTTTTTAAAGATTTTATTTATTTATTTGACAGAGAGAAATCACAAGTAGATGGAGAGGCAGGCATTGAGAGAGAGAGAGAAGCAGGCTCCCTGCTGAGCAGAGAGCCTGCTGTGGGACTCGATCCCAGGACCCTGAGATCATGACCTGAACCGAAGGCAGTGGCTTAACCCACTGAGCCACCCAGGCGCCCAAAAAGATAGGAAATTTAAATATGGGGGATGTTGAGATAATCTACTCCACTGAATTGCTCAAGGACTGACTATAAATGTTTTTTAAAAATGTAATTATGTCCTTTGGAATTTCTGCAGAACTCTTTTTTTGTTTTTTGTTTTTTTTTCCTTTATGAATCCAGTTTCCAAATGTGCTATATAACAGTAAAGAAAATCAAATGATCTGCCAGGTTGTTCTTTGACAAAGAAGAAAACTATACATTCTATTGAGAATGTAATAAAATAAAAGCTGTTAAAGTAAAACAGTGAAAAACAAGAATAATTTCAGAAAGAAAATTTCTAAAACCAGTAGATAAATAAACCAATGAGAGAATCAAAATATATTGAATTAGAATAATAGAATAAGTAGTGAATGAACTGAATCAGTATTGCTAAAATACTTTGCTAAAGAGAGGCAAAAATTTACTTAATTAAATCCTTCGAGAGATTAGACCAGGAGTGGTGAATATTGAAAAGAAGCACCATATTTTAATTCTTTTTTAAAAATCTTCAAAATTTATTTTATGGATAACTTAGATACAGGTTCTGATTATTACTGTACATATACCTTTCTTTTCTTGTTAGGATCCCAAGATACTTTGCTTGATTCCACACTTAATTCCATGTCATCGCAGAAAATAAAATTCTAGTATGTTATTCTTGAAGCTATTATATTCTCTCTCTACTTACAGTATTTAATCATTAATCTTTTTCTTAATACGACCACTGTATATTTACTATAACACTTATAATCTAACATTGGTATGTGGAAAGTTCTCTGGGTACCATGTCAGCAATCTAGAAGTCACAGACTGTGTCTTAATTATTTTTAATCTTTAATCACTCATCAGAGCATTTGGTGCATTCTTTTTTTTTATTATTAGTAGAGTACATTATTATTACATTATTATTACATAATGAGGTGGATGTGATGCCTAAGCTAGTGACTATGATATCTAATGACTATTTCTATTTCTACCTATAAGATACTGAAACATATAAGTGTTATTTTGAGAAATGGCATAGTTATCATAAAGAGATAAGAGATAAATAAAAGGTTTGTGTCTTAATTTAGGGTTAACTGTTGAAAAGAATGTAAAATTGTCAACAATATCTCCTGAATATTAACTTCTTTTCTTCCTCAAGTGAAACCTATGGGGAATAAAAAATTTGTCAAAAATAGAAAGCAGGGCGTTGCAATGTAAAATAAATTTTCTGGCATTAAGGCATAACACAGATAACAAACTAAAAGTCTCCCATTTAGTTCACTCCTAAATGGTCCTAGTGCTAGTGAATTGTTCATTGTGCTAGCATTTTATATATAAATCTATCTAATTTAATCCTCAAACAATTGTGAATAAAATTACTGTTTATTTTTATAGATGAGAAGGCACGTTCTTAGAGACCTACACTTAGAAGAGGTAGAATTAGAATTTAATCCAATTTTGTTGAAGCCCAAAAGTATGTCTTCTTATTAAAATGCACCCATCATGTTAATTATAATAATAATACTTTCATTATACTTTTTACTCAGAAAAAGCTTTCAGAGAGTCAGTATATAGGTTCAGTTTGAATTTCTATTCTCCATACTGACACCATTTTAGTTGAATTGGTTATTGTTACCCTGTACATTGTTTTACACTATTGTCAAAGATTATGTGCTACATTTCAATAACTTATGAAGCTGAAGAGTTTTATATTTCAAGATTTGTATCCCAAGAATAACCTCCAACTTTATATTTTGTACACATTATGAATTTTGTTAAACACAGAAACTCCACTGGGGTGCCTGGGCAGCTCAGTCAGTTAAGCATTCAACTCCTGATTTCGGCTCAGGTCATGATCTCAGGGCCCTGAGATCCAGCCCTGTGTTAGGCTTTGTGCTGAGTATGGAGCCTGCTTAAGATTCTGTTTTCCTTTTCCCTTCCCTCCTCTCCATATACTCTTGCTCTCTCTGTAAAAAAATAAAGACAGAACTCCACTGAATTAAACATTTTTGTACATATACTTTCCTTACTGCATGTAGAATCTGTGATTTCCAGGATTCTTAAACTACGTGTTGCTTAGTTCACCATAGACTGAGCTTTTAATTAAACGTTGCTTCCTAAGATATAGTCGGCACTGGGCACTGCCATTATTCTACTCATCTCCCCAGTCTACAGATTTTTAATCTTGAAATACATGGCAAATTAAATTACACATAAATTTTGAGAAAAACTAAAGAAAATCACATCTCAAAGAGTAATTCATTCTCAGGAATTATCATCACTTTAATAATATTGTTACTAATAGGGCACCTGGGTGGCTCAGTGGGTTGGGACCCCTGCCTTTGGCTCAGGTCCTGGTCCTGGGGTCTTGGAATCAAGCCTCGCATCAGACTCTCTGTTGGGTGGGGAGCCTGTTTCCTCTTCTCTATCTGCCTTTCTGCCTACTTGTGGTCTCTGTCAGACAGATAGGCAAAATCTTAAATAATAATAATAATAATAATAATAATATTGTTCTGGAACACTTAAAACATCACATTATTGGTCTTCCAAAGAAATTGTTTCTAAATCCCTTCAAGAGTTAAACCTAAACCAAAAACCCTATTCTATTAGATTACAAAATGAACTATGGAGATGCTTACCTGATTATTAACCAGAGGCAAATGCATGTCAGGAGTTCTTACTTGAGAGTTTTAATATTCCATTAAATATTTACTTAAAAAATAAACCTTTATACAAGGAAATGAATTAGAGATGTATATCTACATGTTTTAAGCTAAATTGTCTGGAACATGTTTTACACTTCACAAAATGGAATTAGAAAATGAAATTAAAGTAACTATGTAGTAAAAATCTTGGAAGTGAAGATAAATGCTTAGGTTGATATTGTATTGTGTCAAAAGTCAAAGTAAATTGCAGAACCATATATTTTATATACAAAGGTTAGAAATATCTGGCTAAAATGATAAAACAGGAATGATGTCTTTCAAATAGTCTTTTAAAACTGTGAATTGAAGGCTTGCTTCTTCTTCAACAGGATTAAGTAGAAATGTAAGCAAAAAATAACATCTTACTTTTCAATTGTTGAAAAAATATCTCCTGAAAATTTGAGGAGGTATTTTAACTCTTATTGTCTACAAATATGACCCCACCCCTTTTTTAAAGATTTTATTTAGTTATTTGAGAGACAGAGTGAGCCCAAGCCAAGGGAGGGAAAGAAAGAGAGAGAGAGAGAAAGAATCTCAAGTAAACTCCAAGCTGAGGGTGGCATCCTATGTGGGGTTTGATCCCACAATCTAGGGATCATGACCTGAGCTGAAATCAGGAGTTGGACCCATAACCAACAGAGCCACATCCAGGTGCCCCAATATGATACAGCTTTAAATTTAATTTCCATTATTAACATTTTTTTTTCTGTCACATTCTGATGTCTTCACAATTAAAAGTAAACACGGAGTTGATATTTCTTGATTCCCATAGAATAAAGACATCAGACTGATTTTGAGCTATTAATGTGATGTCACTGGACATGAAGTTGGGAAAAATGCACATTATAGCACTATTTTTTTAAAAGATTTTTTTATTTATTTGACAGACAGAGATCACAGGTAGGCAGAGAGAGAGGCAGAGAGAGAGGAAGGGAAGCAGGCTCCGATGAGGGGCTCGATCCCAGGACCCTGGGATCATGACCTGAGCTGAAAGCAGAGGCTTTAACCCACCGAGTCACCCAGGTGCCCCCACATTATAACACTATTATAAAGCATTTCCATCATACAGGTAAACTTCAAATCCTCAAGAACAAAATATAGTAAGTGGTGAGTGTTCAACATTTATTGCACTTGCTTTTAATATCATGTTTAATGATGTTATATGATATATTATTTTAATAATGGTCATATTTAACAACTGGTTTACAACACTACTGAAAAATTAAAAATTAACATTTGTGATGGTAAAAACTGGCTCAAGCATACAATTGAAAAGGTCTTATAAAGCAGAAAGTCAGACTGTCCCATAATCTTACACAATATAGAGGAAGAAAATGGTGTCCCAGTATAGTCTCAAGATGCTGATAAAATGGACATTTCATGGGTTCTTTTAAGATATCAGTAGTGGGTAGAGCTATCATAGATAGTAAGTCCACACCACTACTGCTTCTAACCAAGATGCAGTAATAAGGAAGCAAATTACCCTTTTGACTAGAATAAATTAAAAACTGGGATAAAATATAAAATCAACATGTCTTTAGATATTAACTATTGGGTAATGAGGGACAATAATCACTGAAAAAGAAGTGGGGGAAATATGAACCTTATAATTTTCCCAGACTTCAGCATAGATGAAGTTTTCAAGCCCTGGTGAATGAAAGGGGAACTCAGAGCATAGAAGTCTCTTTGACTTAAAGATATGGAATTGGGAGTCTAGAGAATCTAAGATACCTGGAGTTCACAGAGCAAAGAGCAGAATGCCTTACAGAAAATTTTGGAGACCATTATAGCATTCAAGTATTCAGCTAAACAGTAGTCAGTGCTTGTGTGAGAATGTTATTGAATGCTACTAGTGGCCAGAACAATAAATCAACTGAAAAGATTAGAGGGAGTAGTACCCCCAACTCATATAAGGCCAGAGAAAGAATCTACTCACCTTATCTAGGGAAGAAAACTTCCTATTCACAAAGAATACAGTAGACTAAGAGGATTCTTTCCTTGTGATGAGAAGAAATTAACTTTAGACTAAACTTTACTATGGACTCATCTAAAAAAAAAAAATGCTTCAAAACAAAAACCCAAAGGAATCACATTGTCTCTAAGTAACTTAAGTGTCCCATAACAAAGCTTCAGAATATTTGAAAGTATATAAAAATATCTATCAAGGTAAAATTCTCATTTTGGGCACCCAATAAAAAATTGCAAGGCATGAGGAAACCAGAGATTATAATCTACAATAAACAAAAACAACAAAAAAATACCAATCCAAAGATTCACTAATGACACAGATAATAGAATTAATGGATAAGAACATTAAATAAATATTATAGATGTATTCCATATGCTGAAGAAACTATGGAAAGAATTTAATTTATTAAATGGGACATTAAAGAAATCAAAATTCTATAAATGAAAAATAACATGTCTGTGATGTATAATACACTGCCATGAGATTAACATCAAGTTAGGCATTTTCAGAAAAACAGATTTGATGGCATAACAACAGGTTCTCTGAAATGAAACACACACACAAACAAAAATAGAACATCAGTGAACTGTAGAACAGCTTTAAGCTAAGCCAATATATGTATAATTGTAGTCCTTCAGAAGGGTAAGGGTGAAGAGAAAGATGAAGAAGAAGAAGGAGAAAAAGGAGGAGGAGGAGAAATAATAATAATGATGGCTGAAATTCTTTTTCAAATTTGTTGTTAATTATAAACCTACAAATCCAAAAACTCAAAAAGCTCCAAACACAAGAAACATTAGAAAATTACACAAAGGCATTGATTAAGCAAGTTTTTCAGATGGTATTTTAAAAGTATGTAGAGAAAACAGATATATTAATATATATATATATATATATATATATATATATATATATATATATCTGTTATATACAGAGAACTAAAGATAATAACAATGTTTTTCTTCAGATAATTCAAGCCAGAATACAACATTGCAACATCTTTAATGCATCAAAGGAAAGAAAAACAAATTGTTAATGTAGAATTCTTTACCAGTAGAAATTATTTATGTTTAAAAAACAAAGGTGAAATAAAAACTATTATACAGACAACACTTAAATAATTCATTAGTAGAAGACCTGTACTACAAGAAACATCAAAGGATATCCTTCATGCCCAAGGAAAATATGTACCATAGAGAAACTTAGATCTACACAAAGAAATAAAAATATACCTATATTAGTAGGGTGAATTTATAGTGGCGTTCCTATGTCTTGAAGACTTTTAATATTGTCATCAATATTATGTAGAAAAAAATTCCTCTACCTCAACTTTATTAAGCATGGGCCTACACTAAGTACATATCTGAATCAACAGCTAAGGAAAAGAATGGAACCGAACACAACTACAGTCATGTTCAAGTCAGAATCTCAGGTAAAATCAATCACATTAGTAAATTGAATCTGCTTTTTCTTCTCTCCAAGTTCTATACCAGAAGAACTAATTAATACAAGTTATCCCCACTTGACTTATTTTACTAAGCATGATACGCTCTAGTTCCATCCATGTTGTCGCAAATGGCAAGATTTCATTTCTTTTGATGGCTGCATAGTATTCCATTGTGTATATATACCACATCTTCTTGATCCATTCATCTGTTGATGGACCTCTAGGTTCTTTCCATATCTCCCTGATATGAGGAAGTGGTGATGCAACATGGGGGCTTAAGTGGGTAGGAGAAGAATAAATGAAACAAGATGGGATTGGGAGGGAGACAAACCATAAGTGACTCTTAATCTCACAAAACAAACTGAGGGTTGCTGGGGGGAGGGGGTTTGGGAGAAGGGGGTGGGATTATGGACATTGGGGAGGGTATGTGCTTTGGTGAGTGCTGTGAAGTGTGTAAACCTGGTGATTCACAGACCTGTACCCCTGGGGATAAAAATATATGTTTATAAAAAATAAAAAATTATAAAAAAAAATACAAGTTATCCCAAAATTGTGTCAATGTAAAATAGGAAAAACCTTCTCTGCTAGGTTATGACGGTCTAACAGTCCTTACAATGTGATGGTCCTTTACTTTAGTTTTGGAACCTGTGACAGTTGAAGGATAAGAGAAAGTACAGATGAAGATAAAATTTCCAAATGTTTCAGGATAGTTTAAAATACAATTTATCATTTTTCTATGTGTTTCCATTATTTCTGTTTTTCTACTACAGTTACTGCCATTATTTCACATTTGCCCCAAACATTTTCCATTGAACCACTGTTTTTCTATTAAATACTCATCATAGAGGTGGCATCTGATTTTTGCCAATTAACCTAGTTTAAGCTCACTTTTAAGTGTAACAGAAATATACACATTTAAATTCTTTGAAGTGTGAGTTCTAAAAGTTCAGGATTTGAAAACTTTCAGAACATTATCCTACATATTTCATTTAATTTCAAACATAGAATGAATGACTTTGATCATATAGTGGCCAAAATGACATAGATGGTGGCTTTTGCCAGCTATGTTTATTAAAAAAACATGAACAAATTTACATGTTATTACATAATGCCAAATGTTAAGTCAAAGATTGGCATATTAAGAAAAAAATCTAAAGATAAATTCTGGATACACAAAATACATCACAGTGACTATAATTAACAATACTGCATTGTTTATTTGAAAGTTGCTAAAGTGTAAATCTTAAAAGTTCTCCTAACAGGAAAAAAAATAAATTGTAACTATGTATGAAAATGGATGTTAAATAAATGTATTGTGATTATTTCATAATATACACATATAGCAAATCATTATGTTGTATATCCCAAACAAATGCAATGGTATTTATCAATTATATCTCAATTGAAAAAATAAATAGATTATAGTAGGTTGTTTTATAGTGTATGTAATGTCAGAGAAATAGCTTGTGTAATTTCTGTAGTTACACTGGAAAAGTCTGACAATGCTGGAGTCTGAACGAGAAGTCTGTGCTATTAACAAACAGCTCATTTTAAGCAATTGAAAGAGAAAACCATTGTTACCTCCCCTATTTTTCTCTAAAAAAAAAGGGAATGTTCAAAAAAAAAAAAAAACGAATTCATGTCTTTTTTTTCTTCCCTAAGTTAAGCTTTATTTTTCATAATTATATCATCCTAGACATGAAATTCAGTGACAGTAGATATCACATCAAAACATTTTACTCTCAATCCAGAACACCACAAGAAGAACTGTAAGAAAGGAAATAAGCTTTGACATCTTTGTCAAGTCAAAATTGCAGGTAATTATTTTAAAGTAGGCCTTCTTTTTTATTTTAAAACTGAAGGAAGAAAAGTGGCCATAATTATTCTGTGATGGAAATTTAAAAATAGTACAGTCCATAATTCCAGGAATTATCAATTCTATTCTCTATGTGATGCAGTAGGAACCCAAAAAATAAAACAGCTATGTAAAAAAATGTAGCCTAGTGCAATGAACTAAATGCAATTCCAGTTATCATATAGAACTTTCAAATGAACACTAATTTGAATGTTGTACTATTTAGTATCCTGTCAACAATATTAATATTTAATGAAATTATGTGAACATAAATGGCATATATAGTGTATCCAGAGATTTTTATAGTTCTTAGCCTTGTAAAAAGTACAGTTGTCTGTACTTTTTACAGATAACTATACAGATATAGTGAAAAACACTATCAACGTCTCCATGATACTACACAACAATATGATTTTTATGATATTCCTCATTAGTGAATATTCCATAGGGAACAATATTTTCCTTTAATAAAAGGATTTTGCCCTTCTTATACTACATACTCACAAGGTAAACATTTTCAATACTTTGAAAGATATTAGAAAAGTCCCTGGATGCTTGAAGCAATTTGAAGGAAGAAACAGAAAAAAAAAAAAGGTTGTTAATAAGTATTAAAGTAAAATAACATATAAGCCTGGGAAAAAGTAGGTACTTAAAATAATGGTAACTATAATAATAAATTTTGATTTTTTTTTCTGAAAGCAGAAAGGGATTTCCCTTAATCCCCCAAGAACAGCCCAATGACTTCATGAATCTTCATATATTCAAAATAATTTAGTAACACATTTCAAACTGTATTTAAATCTATCTTTCAATATGGTTATTAATGGAATCAAAGTTATCCACAGAATATCTTTTCCAGCCAAATGGTTTTTCATTAGACACATCTGTTTTATTTTGTAGAGGCTAACAATAGAATACTTGCAGGTCTATGCTAAAACAGACAAAATACAGGGGCATCTGGGTGTCTCAGTGGGTTAAAGCCTCTGCTTTCAGCTCAGGTCATGATCTCAGTGTCTTGGGATCGAGCCCCACATCGGGCTCTCTGCTCAGCGGTGAGTCTCCTTCCCCCTCCCTCTCTCTCTCTGTCTACTTGTGATCTCTGTCTGTCAAATAAATAAATAAAATCTTTAAAAAAATAGACAAAATATAAAACTAGTATGTATCAAAGTAGGTTTGAAATGAATGGGTGAGTTTCTAAATTTAGTTACATAAAAAATGCAATAAATCATTGATTTTGGTAGTCCAATTTTCTTAGGACTTACTAGATGGCTGATACTATTGTTACAGCTTTTTGTATATTAACACTTTAAATCCTCACAAGAACTTTTTGAGTTAGTGCTATTTTTATTAACCCAGATTTACTGACATGGAAGCTGAGGCACAGTTATTAAATTGCCCAAATGTGCAAAGCTAGGTGAACAGCTGAGATTCATGCACAGCAGTGTGGTTCCATCCTGCCTGAACTTTCCACTACACTAAAAATTACCCTCTGAATTGTGTGTTCTCAATCTATGTGGGCATTCACAAACTCCTCTTTTCCAGTAATTAATTAGGCCTCAGAATAGTGTGTGTCTGTCATTATGTTTCAGTGACACATAAAATAGTTTATTTTGGGACGCCTGGGTGGCTCAGTTGGTTAAGCAGCTGCCTTCGGCTCAGGTCATGATCCCAGCGTCCTGGGATCGAGTCCCACATCGGGCTCCTTGCTCAGCAGGGAACCTGCTTCTCCCTCTGCCTCTGCCTGCCATTCTGTCTGCCTGTGCTTGCTCTCTCCCCCTCTCTCCCTCTGGTAAATAAATAAAATCTTTAAAAAAAAAAATAGTTTATTTTTTATCTGATGCTTACTTCTAATTTTATAAAATTAGAAAATAGTTATTCTTCTCTAAACCAGTAAAGAATAATTTAATAACGTTCTTTTATTTGTAAAAAAAATTATTGAGTACATATTATATGAAAACATTATTCATAATTCTGGTAAAATTGAATTAATAAGTCCTAATATTTGTCCTAAAGTGATTTGTAACAAGTAAACATTGTTCAACCTGCTTGGAATGCCCTACCATTTTACTACTCCCAATTCCCGCAAATTCAATTGCTGTAATTCTGTGATCTTTAGATGAAAACTTTCTTGACTTCTCCAAGCACCATTAATTCTTCTGTTATGTTACTGAGCTATTATTTGCATATGTCTTTTTTACATTTTCTAAAAATAATGTTTCTACAGTAAATTAATATTAATTAATTAATGACATATAACTTCCTCTGTTTCTCTACTATCGTGATTTACCTCCCTGAAAGTAAGTAGAGTTCAGTATGTATTCTGTTAGTTAGCGTTAGTATGTTTTCTCACAAAAGTATTACAGAAAACCAAAAAATAACAAAAATTTTTATGTATGTTTGAACTTTTCTATATTTGTTCTGGTAACAGGGTTAATGTTTGTTGGTTTACTAGTATAAGCTGGAAAGTGAAATAAACTAAGATAAGAAAATATCTTCCAGTTCTTAGAAGACTTTATAATTAGCTTAGTATATGTATTTGGTTGAATAAATACATCAATTCATGGTTTCATCAAATATGCAAATGCACAGAAATGCAAGCACTTGGACTTGGATTTGAAAACAGAAGAACTGACTTTAATGCCAATCTCTCTTTACTACTAGTAAAGCTATCTACAATAATTCCGTTAAATATCTGCATTTTGACTTTTAGTTAACAAATGGTGTTAATAATACGTGTGTAAAGGGATCTCACAGTAATGGCCATTTTTTTCTTGTAAACTTTAAGAACCTCTAAAATTAAGTATTATGCCAAAATACACTTTTATATTAATATTCACATTGAAACATAAAATGTAATTATTTATTAAACCATATGATAATTGATTATGATTATGGGACTAAGTGATAGATACAGCATATATCTGTCTAGACCCAGAGATCTTATTTATGAGATATAAGGTGAATATTATGCAATGTTTTTATTTTTTCAGAATAAGGTGCATGAGATTGTTAGCCTGGAGGATTTTTATGTAAAATGCTTTCAGTCATTTATGGAAATGGTATGGAAAGCACAATATCAACAAAGCAAACTGTATTCAGTAACAATTCTTGGACTGTGACCAATTCACAGCCAGTTTCTCTCATGGCTCTGTGCATATTCAAGGATTTTTGTTTGTAGGTTTTAATGTGGACTGGATTTTGGACTGCAATATGAAACTGATGAAGAGATGGAGATCTCCAAGGTTTGTACACATGACCTCTTCAGGCCATGTTTCACTAGCCATTTTGCAAAGCAGTTTGTAATATCATCTAACGTTAAGTAGAACATTTGATCTGTTATGTATGATCATGATTTCACATAGCTTTATCAGTTGGTTTCATAAATGAAGCGATACAAAGTTAGATGATATTTGAAAGTATTTGAATTTAGGTCAGCACAATGGCAGGAGCTCACGATTAAGATTATGCAGAAACATCTTTCTATTTTTCTCTCACAGTTATATTTAGCTCTTATAAAAGTCATCTCTGGGAAGGTATTTGTGAGGTACAGTTATTATTCAAAACCCAACGAACTGACATATCAAAATTTTATATTTTTTCTTCTAAGGTTAATGAATATTTACAAAGTTAATCAAGAATTGATATAATAATTTGGGAAAATTCTGGCATACATTTATTTATTATTTTTGCTTTGAATAATCAAGATTTTTGCTAACATTCATCAAATGTAAAAGGTAATCACTGAACTATTTATTTCTCAGAGCAGAATATGAAAGACATGGAAAATAAGGGAGTAGTTGAAGGAAATTCCATAACTATATGCCCATTATCAAGCAACATTAGGGAAAATAAAGCACTTCCTGGAATACAGACTGAGTGGACTTTTCTACTTATATCTGTGTCCAATAAGCATACATGCAATGTTTACCCTGATTCAGGAGTGTGATAGACAACAGAAACACAAAAGTGACTTAGACATGGTCCCTATCCTGAAGGAATACACTGTCTAGTAGACAGATTGAAATGGTAAGATTATAAGTCTTAAAACTGAGAAAACTGATTTAGTAGTTCAAGGAGGTAGAACAGAAAAAGAAAAAAAAAAACTAATTACCTTCAGTTTCAGAGAGAGTTTGAATTTACTTCTAATTTAAGAAGGACCCAAGATATGTTTTAAAAAGTATTCTATATTTATAAAGACTTGAAAGTTTTACCTAAGTCAAAAATTTCAGGCACTTAATCTTTACAATGTTTTGTTTTCAAAACCTAGGTTTCCAATAGACCATCATTGATGATATCAGTGAGTGAGATGTTCTCTGGGTAGTTCTACATTTTAAATTACTAAAATTAACTACTTATTTTTCATTTACCATGCATTGTACTCCTCAACATATAAGGTGTTATGTTTATGTTAATTGACTGAAAGATAGTTTGAGATAAGAAAGAACCTGATAATGCCCAGTAGTGAAAACCAGATTTTCTATAAGGAATAAAAAGTTCAACTCTAGTTTCAATTTGCTGGAGTGGGGGGATAAAAGCTATGAATGCTAGTTTTATTTGTTTATTTGTTTGTTAAGATTGCATGAAAAGTTTATTCTTTTCACATCTCATGTCTCATCCGACTTTTCTCATTACTGACTTTGGCTACAATATTCATGTGCGCACAAATGATAATTCAGGTAAGCAAAATAACATTTAATCATATCATCATGGGTGACTTTTTTGTGCATTTCCGCACATCTTATTTTCCTATATATATACTGTATAATGGGAAGTAAAATCAGTGCTAGAAATTAAAAAGATATCTCTCTTTCTCATTGTAATTGCTTCTTTTCTTCCAACCGTGATACAGGAAATAAAGGTGGTGTTATTCCCTTTAGGATAAGGAAACTGGGCTCAAAATTGGAGTTGCTCCATGACATAGACATAAGTGGGGCATTCCACTTTTGTCTATGTCATGGAGCAACTCCAATTTTGAGCCCAGTTTCCTTAATCCTACTTATCTTTTTGTATTTGTACTTACTAATTATATGACTTAATGATTTTATGCCATTGACTTTGCTTTCCCTCAAAACAAAAAAACATAAGAAATATTATGCAAATTAAGTTTTGAGAGCTACATCTTTTTTTTTTTTTAAGATTTCATTTATTCATTTGACAGAGAGAGATCACAAGTAGGCATAGAGGCAGGCAGAGAAAGAGAGAGGAGGAAGCAGGCTCCCCGCCGAGCAGAGAGCCTGATGTGGGGCTCGATCCCAGGACTCTGAGATCATGACCCAAGCCGAAGGCAGTGGCTTAACCCACTGAGTCACCCAGGCACCCAAGAGCTACATCTTTTAACCAAATAAAAATTACTTTAGAAATTGCCAGTAAACCGGGTGCCTGGGTGGCTCAGTGGGTTAAGCTGCTGCGTCTCAGGTCATGATCCCAGGGGAGCCTGCTTCCTCCTCTCTCTCTCTGCCTGCCTCTCTGCCTACTTGTGATCTCTGTCTGTCAAATAAATAAATAAAATCTTAAAAAAAAAAGAAATTGCCAGTAAACCACATATTTATGAATATTTACATGTGTCTAGGGTTTTACTATAACTTAATGATTTTTTTTGACAAACCCATTAAGCTCTTTGAGAGATAAAACCAGCACATCTCACACCTGAGTGATCCAGGATATATCACAGGATGCAGTAACTAAGTGACATTGTACAAAGATGTCATTGATCAATCATTGAAAAAATAAGCAGAAAAAATAATTGCAATTGTGTTAATCAAAGATTTGTACTTTTTACTCAATTCCAGAACAAACACATAAAAAGCAAGAGATATGAGCCCATATTATAAAATTCTAGAGGAATTTGCTCTGAAAAAGTATTGAGTGATAGTTTCTAGTGCAATTCCATAATTTTCAAAACTAAGACTTTTTTCAAGGCATCCCCAAATGAGACTTTATCAACCATGGTTCAATCCTTATTATCACCTAAATGAATACTTTAGTGATCCGGAGAATGGCAGCTAAAAATCTTGTGATCTTCCTTTGCTGTCATGCAAAGTCATCAATATTAGATATAAAGAATTTCTGATGGGGAAGTATAAGATTTTCAAGCCAACAGACCTGTGTCTATGACTCTAGTAGTAAGCAAAGCCTTTCTCATCATGTTACATTGTGTTTGGAACTGCTCATAGGTGAGTTTTAAGCCATGCTTTTATGTTTACAGGGCCCTGGTGTGCTTGATCAATAGTTCAGCATTCATTTTATCAACATTCTGACTCTTTCTAAATCCATTGTTTATTGGATGATCTGAATGATGGAATCAGCCATGCCTGGGTTATTTCATTCTGTATATACTGACTTTATGTTCAGTTAAGTTCAGGAAGTTGGAATATTTGGCCCTTAATATGATACCTGTCTACTTCGTGCCTTTTTTTTTTTTGTCAGACTCACTGTGAGAAACCAATCTCTAATGAGATTATGAGTCATCCTAAACAACATTTCTATCATTTGTCAAAGCCTCCTTTACTTCCAGTTCATTAACCAAAATAGTTTTGTTTTTTTAATCTGTTTATTCTAGGATATACTCCCTCTAAAATTCTGGCATTATGAAAGAACAGAAGTTAGAACTCTATTTTGTTACAATGTGACTTTAGTATAGCTCAAATATACTATTTTATATGTAAACTAAAAGACTACGTAACTTAGTTTTAGATGATACCTCTTTTTGCCTTTTGTAGCCTTACAGAGAAGTGATTACATAAATCCATTACAATAAATTAATGGAAAATTCTATATTTTTATTCCCCAATTAATTCTTAGGAAGCATAATTATTAAACAGATAATAAATAAGAAGGTCGGCTAGTTTTCCCAGGTTATGCCAGTTTAAGTTAGCAAGCCTGTAACCAAAAAGGATCTAGATTAATATTAATAGTAATGATGATGACAGTAATAATAGAGCTCACACTTACATAGCAATTAACATGTGTCAGGAACTATTCTCAGTGCTTTACATACGTTAGACCAATAACTGTATTTGAAAACAGAATGTTTCAGATTGTGATGATATTAAAGATATGTAATGTTATGTATGGTTCCTGGCAAACACTGCAGCTTCTACAGCTGATAGTTAACTCTTTGGTTGATAAAGGCCTGATACCGATGCTTATGATATCTGTGGGTTCTAATAGGTACTGAGCTGTCTATCCTCTTGAGTTGTAGCATTACTGACAGGAATGGCATCAATCCTACCATTCTAGCCCGCCCCCCCCATAAGGTGCCTGTACCTACAGACCTCCTTAAGATATTAAATTTTAAATTTGGTGAGGGGTATCCTGTGGTAACTCCATTCTCTCAAACCCTCATACATTAGTTTGAAATAGCCATCTGGGGGACTTCAGAAGACCCAGGCAGTAACTTTATAATTTTATTTAAAATTATACTGATTGGCACAGGTCTCCCAATGAAAACCATAGGAGTGTTAGCCCGGGTGATGAGTGATGAAAACAATTTCACTCAAGGATCATCAGTTCAGAGACAAAAGACTATGTTGGGTGATTTTTTTTAAGGAAATGTTTCAAAAGCATGGTATGGATTGAGCATGGATTGCAGATGTTTACAATTTTCCTTACGAAGAAGTTGAAGAAAGCAATGTGGTCTGAAGTGGAAACATGAGTTAATATACAGGGGCAGGAGACCATGAGACAGGTCTCCAAAATAAAGAATCTGATCTTGGCTGGACGTGAGGTTATGGGATTCATAAAAAGTAAGTCTAGAAATATAGGTCGACTTTAAATCATAGGATACCTACGTCTCACAGACTTAAATCGGAACATAATCAGTAAGGCTGTGGGGAGTTGTTAGAGGCACTGGGAAAAGGAGTTCCCTGATTACCACATTATTTACAGAGAAAATTGAGCACTAGGAAGCAGCAGGAGTTAAAATGGGAAGAGATTAATGTAAAGGAGACCATTTCTGAGAATATGTATACAATAAAAATATAATGGAAAGAGAAACAGAAATTGGTGAAAATAGAAGAGAAGATATAGATTCAAGAGACTCTAGGAAAATGATTTCCAGGAGTGCTTGTGAATTATGTCCATGAAGTTAGCATAGTATCTACCATGAAAGTTTGGGTAAGTAGCCTCCAGGCCCATTATCCCTCTTTCACATAAAAGAACTCAACTTCTGTATTACTTATCCACCAGGGTTCTTAAAAACTATTTCATTTTTTTTACATATTCTTTATTACATTCTACTTTGTAATTAAACAAGTTATAAAAGTAAGGCTCCAATTTGAAAAACAAATGAAAGCTATCTGAAATATGTATACACACATACACACACATAGACACGCCATATATATACATACATACACACACATATGTGTGTGGGGGGAGGGTTAGGATGCTTCAAAAAAGCACACGACATATGCAAGATACTGGAAGTAGATATATGGAATTGGATATTACATCTTTAAAAATTACACTTGAAACCATGAGACCATAAATTTGTCAAGGGGGGAAAGATAAAAAAAGGAAAGGCATGTGAAAGCAGAGCAAAATTTTGAGCTAATATTTTCGAGGGTGTAACATTAGGAGAAAAAGGAACAAGTCCCAAGGCACAATATGATTAGTTCTACAGTCACAGAAACTGGGTTTCTTAGACTGATATAGAAGGCAAGGACAGTTGGAGTTCCAAGAAAATTTGTGAGAGGTTCTCAGTAATTTTAACTGTATACAGTCAAGATAGATGCAGTCTTAGAAAGTGCTGATGGATTTAGTTTTGAAAAGAGCAGTTCCCCTCAAATGATGTACAACGAATATCCAGACGATAAAGTCCTGAGAAGAGATAAGGGAAAGATGATTTCAGGACATTTGGCAAAGAAAGGAAGGGGAGAAAAAAAGACTAACAAGTTGGTAGGGTCTACAAAAACCATTTGTATTTTCTGTGTTGTTGTTTTAAAGACCATAGGATACCTCAGTATAAATATGAGGCCCATAAGAATTCCTGACTTAGATGGGGAGAAAGAGATGAAAAATGCAAGTTTGAAGGAATAATTGAGCAATTTGCTTACTGTTTGAGGAGACAGGCTCAAAGACAATTGTGAAAGGTTATTTTTACCAAAAAAGAAAAAAAAAAAAAAAACAACGAACACATGGGTTTCATGAAACTATGTGAGGTTTCATATTCAGGCATCAATTTCAGAAATGTAGGAAAAAATATATCTGCTGAAAATGTGAAGAAGACCAGGAAAGAGTTCAATAATTGGGGTGATTGGAGGTGTTTTAGAGAGCTGTTTTTTTTTTTTTAAATAAGTACTTAACAGACAATAAAAACCTGAATTAAAGAGATTGCCTATCAGAATTGGGGAGTTTCTACTTCATCCTGGAATTGAGGATATAGTTATACAGATAAAAATAAATCTAAACCTCGGTAAGGAGACTCTTTCCTTGAAAATACTGTTGCAATAGAAGTTAGGAGCTATGGCAACAGAGATAACAGTCTGGTCCTAAGATGGGCAAGCATTTCCAAGTTAGGCAAACTTAAGAATCCATTAGGTAAATGGATTTTCTTTTATGAGGGTCTAAACAGTCTAGAAAGAACTAGGTATGGGGCTGTGGGATGAACAGAAGGCATGATTGGTGGGTGAGTGTTTTTCATTGATACCAGTAGAGTCTTTCGAGGGCTCTTAAGGAGATATTGTTCAGGGTTATCTGCAGGACTCAGTCAGTTAAGCATCTGCCTTCAGCTCAGGTCCTGATCTCAGGGTCCTGGGATCAAATCCCACTTTGGGCTCCCTGCTCAGCAGGGAGTCTGCTTCTCCTTCTCCTTCTGCCCCCAGTCCCTGCTTGGCTCTCTCACTCTCACTCTCAAAAATATAAATAAAATTATTTTAAAAAAATAAAGGAGATGTTGTTCTGTATTCAGAAGTTTGCTCAAGAATGGGTCAGATCAGCACCTGTGTGGAGAGGAAGCATCTGACCAAATTTTGGTCAGGACAAGCTAGTGAGCATTGTGTCATAATTGGCCAGTGGAGACAAACTACTCAGCTAATATTTATGAGACAAATAATGGGAATTTGGAGATTGTGTCTGTCGCTGTCATAGGTAAATGAGAGGGTTATTTCTTCTGGGAGTCTTGTCTATGTCAAATGGAGAAAAGTGATTCCTTACAGGAAGCTGTTTCCCTAACACATAGGATGGGAGTATTTCTGAACTGTTGTTGTGTTCCAGGAATATGTTCCTGGAAACAGGAGGGTTTCCAGGAGGGTCAGGTAACCTCAACATTGTCCATTATTATTGCTTTTATTTAAATCTTTCAGATGTCACTGAATTGCTAAGAGGAAATGGAGAAAATATGAACTTCATTTTGCTGGAGAATGGCACAATTAAAAAAAAAAAAGTGAACTCAGATGGGGCAAAGCTTGTCCAGTGGTGTGATGTGATCATAATAAAATAGCCCTCTCTAGAGACAAGGATGAAAAACAGGCTGCCTGCCTGCAAGATGCTGGCAAGCAGAAGGGTCAAAGCAAAAACAGAAATCTGAACTATTACAACCAGGCCCAGAATATTGTTTAAATGAAACAGACAGGGATGTGTGTGTGTGTGTGTGTGTGTGTGTATTTGTATGAGTGTCTCAAAATTAAAACCAGTTTTATTGACACTTTCCTAAGTTTTATCCTGCAGCAGTGGAAGATCTAACCATTCAGAGAACATATAAACTATCAGTGATGGATAAAATAAAGTTCCACTATGATTATATCCCATGAGTCACTTTTTTTTTTTTTTAATGGAACAGCTGCAGGCTTAAGGTTTCTACATAGGTCAGGAATTGTCAATATTGTTAATACTGAGAATTAGAGAGATGGGCTGGGGGTATATATGAGTAATCCAATGTAGCAAAAGCTGTACAGGCATAATTTAATCAATCATAGTACATCAGTCAGAGTCCCTGGAGAAAATAAATGTCACAAGTTTAGATAATATAAGACTGTTTTAATAAAAGGGGGATTGACAAAGTCATGGTCGTATTGAGGGAACCCTAAAGAACAGCATAGGGAGCCTGTATTACTCTTAAGCCTGAGTAGAGAGAGCTTCTGGCCATGTATGTGATACAGCTAACCAGCAGGGACCAGGTCTGGGGTAGGGATCCAGAGGGGCAAACTACATAACCCCATTCTCCTCCTCTTTTGCAGTCATCTGGAATACTTCCCATCCTAAAACCCAACAGAAGCAAGAGGGCGAGAATGCCTGTTGATGAAACCCTATCTGGGACAGAGTAAGATGGAGAAGAAGAGTAGATCCAAAAGCGCAAAGAGAAGATTTTCAGCTTTGTGAGAAGGGGGATTAGGGTTAATGGAAATAGCTAGCTGATTTTTCCCGTGTTAAATATGTGAGTCACCTTACCTCTTGTTGGACATGCTGTTTGAGCCCAAGGGAGCATCACCAAACTTCCCAAGAGAACTCACATGAAGACACAGGAAAAACTCCAAACTGTAATATACCTTGTAACCTAGGGCTGGAATCTGGAAGGAATTTTCCCTAACCTAAGGGAGATGGAGACTGAGGAAAATCTATCAAAGATTTGTCTCATTGCATATTCAGGTTCTATATTCTGTAACAGAGTCAAAGGATCATCTTGAGAGCTACTATATCTGCTGTTGTTTAAAGCATCTAAAGCCTATATGAATCCAAAATAGATCTTATACATAAAAGATATTATTATTAATGGACTGGTTATCACTTTACCTTTAACCTAACCTGTCCCTGTCATATCCCTAAAGCAATTCCCAGGAAGATTGGAGGTGTGAGAGATGAGGTTACATGACAGCTTGTTGGAGAGAGTATTAAAACAGGGCAACTAGAAGGACAATGTGTGAATATATCTTCCCAGGGACTACAGCTCTAGTCTCTCATAGGAAAATAATTTCATGATTACATGAAACAGCATAAAGGTGTTAGGACAATGCACCTATACTACCTGAGTTGAAATATTTGATGTCAATGAGGAGTGGATTACAAGGGAGAAATAGCAACAAAACAGAGTCTGGGAAGTATTTTTTTAGTATTAACACACATATCTCAGTCTCTGGAAGAAAAAAAAAAAAAAAAGAAGAAGCCTAGTAAGCAAAGACATAGATGAATTAATAGTTTAATTAATATGCTTAACACAATGGAAATATGTCAAATTAGAACCAAAGGATGGAAAGGACATTTTTCCAAAGCCCTGGATATATTCACAAAAATTAGCTTTTATATTAGGCACAACAGCAATGCCAAAAGTAAGTAAGTAGGTACACCTGGGTGTCTCAGTCAGTTAAGAGCCTTCAACTATGGTTATGATGCCAGGGTCCTGGATTTGAGTCCCAAAATCAGGGCTCCTTGCTTATCTCCTTCTGCCTGCTGTTCCCCCTGTTTGTATGCTCTCTCTCTCTCTCTCTCTCTCTCAAATAAAAATAAATAAATAAATCTTTTTTAAAAGTGAGTAAATATTATTTCTATTCTTCCATCAAAATTCAAGTATACATGCAAACAGTAATAAAGTTTTCTTTCAAATTTTCATATTTTGGAAACATAATATGAAACTGCATTTTGGTATTATTGAGTAAATAAAACAAGCATTGGGGTGCCTGGGTGGCTCAGTTGATTAAAGTCCAGCTCTAGATTTAAGCTCTGGCCGTGATCTCAGGGACCTGGGATCAAGCCTCCTGCTTAGCAAGGAGTCTGCTTGTCTCCCCGTCCCTCTTCTCTCTCCCTCTGTCTCTCTCTGTCAAATAAATAAATAAGTCTTTATTTTTAAAATATTTTATTTATTTGAAAGAGAAAGTGAGAGAGAGCGCGCGCGCGAGAGAGAGAGCGCGCGCGCGCACTAGAGTGGGGAAGAGGGGCAGAGGGAGAGGGAGAAGCAAACTCCCTACTAAGCAGGAGGATTAATGAAGGCTCAATCCCATGACCTGAGCTGAAGGCAGATGACTAACTTGACTGAGCCACCCAGGCACAACGATACAGAAATCTTAAAAACAAAAACAAAAACAAAAAACCAACAAGCATTAGTTATCAATCTTTACAGAAGAGAAAAAATAAACTATAGTCAGAGAATTTATATGTTTTAATGGTTTGTCATAAATCAAAAATGACATAAAATAAGTGAAATATTCATTTATTTTAAGAATTAGAAGAATATCTTGGGGCACCTGGTTGGCTCAGTGGGTTAAAGCCTCTGCCTTCAGCTCAGGTCCTGAAATCAAGCCCTGCATAGGGCTTTCTGCTCAGCAGGGAGCCTGCTTCCCCTTCTCTCTCTGCTGGCCTCTCTGCCTACTTGGGATCTCTTCCTGTCAAATAAATAAATAAAATCTTTAAAAAAATTAAAAAAAATTTAGAAGAATTTTAAAATGGATGCAGTGAAAACAATAGACATATGTTAGTATTAGAGCTAAAGTAGTAGAACAGGATATATGAATAATAAAATCTAATAATAAAATAAATGTTTTGTGTGTGGTAAAAATAATCAAGAAAAACTTTTAGAAAACAAAATAGCCAAACTGAACATGAAAAAAATGTATATAGTTACATTGGGAAAACCTATAAATGCAAACCTTAAGTTTACATTTTATAATAAGAATATAAAATGTAAAGTAAAATTTAGTATGTTTTATTTTATATGTATTTGGTAAATAATATTTTCTTATATTCATTTTCTATATTTATAATACATTTATTATAGTATTCCATATTTTATTATATTTATTTTTTATGATATTCTATTATCAGCTATATTTTACCATATTTTTCAACTTGGAGAAGATAAACTTGGAGTCATATAAATTAAATATTCCTTTAGGAAAACACAGTTCAATATATTTTCCCATGTGAAATCTTGCAAAATGTTGTGAAGATAATTCCCATCTTGACAAACTGATATAAAGCAATGCTCAAGATGAAACATTTTTTCTTCATTTCTCCTGATGATTGCTTTTTCTTATTCCACTAATGTTATAGATTTATTATCTTTTTTACTTTGTATCCTGCTTTTCAATGGAATTTTTCATAGAAAATAAGGCAGCAGTAGGTTCTTATTTCATAAGTGTTTAAATATATACAGGAAAAAGGTGACCGATGCAAGTTTTCCCAGTTTGTATCATGGAGAAGCATGTTCACTTCTTGCTTCTACATTGTTCTCCTCCTTCTGCCCATCTGTCATGACTTCATGTTAAAATTTATGTGTCTTTCTCTTTCTTTCATCGATAGCAATGCTTTTGAAATGCTAGAAATTTCTGTGTAATTCCCAGAGTCTTTGTTACTCTGTGTGATACGTTTTTATTTGTGCATTGGCCTAGAGCGGACCAATAGTTACAAGTCTGAGTATGGGACGATGAGTGGAAGGCACCAAATTAGCTCCATGGGGACTCCATTCTCCTCCTTCTCTCGGCTGTCAGATTAACTTTCCTAAAACATGGCTTTTATGTACCTTAATTGCCAATAGATTTCCATTTTCTCTGGAGGAGAGTATAAATTTGAAAACAGGAAAGCTACCATGGGTTCCATTTTTTAATCTACCTTTTAAGCTTTATCACCAGTGCTCATCGTTATAACACAAAACCTCAAGCTATGGTTAGCTATTCAGTTTTACTTTTTCTCATTATACCTTTTCCTTTTGCTACACACTCACTGTTTGTTTTTTTTTTTTAATTTTTAATTTCTCAGTCATGCCTTTTCTACTGCATTCCTATGTCCAAAAAAAGTGGCATTTTAAACATTCTATCTCAGAGTAACTTCTTTTCTTAGGTCTTTCCGGGGAGATGCTTCATTCAGGAAAGCAAACACACCAACAAACAAATCTCTCTCTCTCATGGAATAAAAAGCCCTCTCACAGGACTTTATCCACAAATGGCTTAGTTCAATTATTTTCATGTTATATTTTTGCTTCTCATATGCATGCTTTCCCACATGATCAAGAATGTGCTTGATCCTTGTTTATATTAAGTTACTGCCTACACAAATTGTCCTAACAAAATTATCCAAAAACAAATGGTAAACAGAAAATATTTGTTAAATAAATGAATAACATAATTCATTGCATACTGGGCCCTTAAGGAACTTGAGGCTATTCCATAAGTGATGTTGTCATTTCCCTTGGGATAAACTACTTTTTTAATGCTGCCAGCATTTTCTTTCTCTGCAGCATAGACACTGAATTTGGCTCTACTTCAATAGGCCACTTGCTTATGTAAATGCAAAGCTCAATTCTTAAAGAACATAAGAAGTGAAATAATTCTGAAATAATATGAGAAACCAAGAGGGTATGCTGATCTTTATATTGTTTAAATTCTCTATAGCACTTCCTCTCTGCCCAGAACCAGGAAAAGTGTGGTGTCTCTGCTGGTGTCTCTCATGTGGCCAGCTACCAGAAAATTTTAATTCATTAACCCACAAGCTTTCCCCTTTGGCTTTAGCTAAAGGAGGCTCAGAAATAAATTTTGGATATGCATTCTACAAATTCGTTTCTCACCTTACTATTTAAGAATCTTCTTGTCATGACAGCATCTTTTTTGTTTTTTAATTTGTTGCAGAATTTGTTGTTCAGACTCTGATGAGAATTTTGTAGAAGTATTACGATGAGTAAGCTGTATTTTTTAACACCACTGCAAACAATTTAGGGAGAGCAGAGAGACTATAAATAAGCCATAAGTATTTTTGCAAATAGTAGAAGTTTTTCTTTGTATATGTCTTTTCTTCCAGATTTTAAAATCATTGAAGGTAAAAATGGCACTCATGCAATAATCACTAGAAATTACTTGCAATAATTAATGGCTAGATTTTTTCTGCTTTCTTTCTTGCAGTCAACACCTCTAATTCATCGGGGAGTCCTGTGGAAACTCCTGCAAAATGTACTCTAAATCTGCCTACTATTTTTCCATTCTCATCTGGCTCTCCTTGTTCAAACCACAATCATCTCACACCCAGATTAATTCAAGATTTTCCTAAAATTTCTCTTATACTTTTATTCCCAAGGATGTAATGTCATCACAACAACAGACAGATCATCTTAAACATAAAGTATATAATATAATTCGTTTGCTTAAAACCATGCAGTTTTCACATGCATTTGGAATCAAATTATGCCTTCCTACCTTGCCTTTCAAACCTGTATATGGGGTTCATGTAGAATTCCAGGATTATTTTTTTATCATTCTTTTTTTCTCTGCAATGTTCCTATCACGCAGGCCTTTTATCCTTCTTTGAACACAAATGATTCTTTTGTACCTTAGTGGCTTTCCTTTTCCTGCAATGATCTCCTCTATTTTTCCTCATAGTTCACTCTCTTATCATCTGTGTCTCCCAAGTCTTCCTAGGTCTTCTAAGTCTTCTAAGAAACTCTTCCCTGATCATCAAATCGGAAGTTGGCCACTCAGTCATTGTGTATGTTACCAACTGTTTTAATTCTAATAGCACAGTTATCATTCTTTGATATTTTCCTATGTATATCCATCCATTGACCCACCCATTGATCTATCCATCATATGTCCTTTTGTTCGTTCTCACAAGTAGGCAGGGAGGCAGGCAGAGAGAGGAAGCAGGCTTCCTGCTGAGCAGAGAGCCTGATGCAGGGCTCGACCCCAGGGTCCTGGGATCATGACCTGAGCTGAAGGCTGAGGCTTTAACTCACTGACCACCCTGGCACCCCAATAAGTATTCTTGCGTACAGGGCTGTTCTCTTCTGGACCCAGCTTGGTGCCTAATGTACAGTAGATCTTTAATAAATAAATGTTAAATAAACAACTATTAACTTGAAATAGTATCACTTTGCATACATAATCTCAATTAATTTTCATTATAAAATTATTAAGCAGTGGTTGGTATCATCCCCTTAAAGAATGAGGAAACTAATACTTAGGGAGGTGAAGCAACTTCTTAAATTTTCTATGTCTATATGTTATATTAAAAATAAGTTACTTGCTTTTGGGGGGAAACAACACACAATTTATGTATAATCTTAGAGCATGGGTTTGGACTTATTCAACTGATTATACTCCTTAGAGGACATTATAACATTTATTAAAAAGTGGGTCTTCCTGCTACCCTCTTCTATCTTTTATTTCAAATAAAATCTACCTTCTACCACCACAGTCACATTTGCTTAATTATGTAATGTGAGTTTTCTCACTCAAACACATATGCATTCATAATCATAATGAGCCATTTTGTAAGTTTTTTAACTGACAAATTCCATAGTTTCAAGATCAAGATCTAATAATTATATCTTTTTCAGTCATCATTATGCTACCGAGATTCATTCGTATTGGTATCTATGGATCTAGTACAGTCTTTGAACAGACTTGTGATATTCTTCTATATGAATACCACGCATTTTACTGTCTAGGTCTTCATCTTTTGGGCTTTAAGATGATAGCAATTTTTGCTGTCAGAAATACTGCATGAGTATCTTCATCAATAATTTTGGTGTACCTGTGAATGAGGTTTATAGTCTCTCACTCAGCAGATACTGTATGGGCTGTAAAATTTAAATGAAACACATAAAAATAAGCAAATACTTTTGTGTATGGACCATGTGATTTTTTTTAAAGTTACTGGATTTTTAAAAATATTTTATTTATTTATTTGACAGACACAGATCACAAGTAGGCTGAGAGGCAGGCAGAGAGAGAGGAGGAAGCAGGCTCCCTGTTGAGCAGAGAGGCCTATGTGGGACTTGATCCCAGGATCCTGGGATCATGACCTGAGTTAAAGGCAGAGGCTTTAACCCACTGAGCCACCCAGGCACCCCTGGACCATGTGATTTTTTAATGGGGAAACTTTGCTTTGCCAAATTCTCAGAGATATTTAGATCCAAAATGTTTAAGTATTAAGAGCTAATGCTCAGTTATAGCTGAAAATATAGCTTCTATATTTTCAGTATTAGTGTATATTAACAGGTTTTCAAATTGCATTTATTTATATTGCTTCTAATGAAGGTTATCCTTTTTTATTGTTTTTTTAATTAATTAATTTTTTTAATAAACATATAACATATTTTTATCCCCAGCGGTACAGGTCTGTGAATCGCCAGGTTTACACATTTCACAGCACTCATCATAGCACATACCCTCCTTAATGTCCATATCACCACCACCCTCTCCTGTCCCCCCTCCCCCCAGCAACCCTCAGAAGGCTAGCCTTTTTAAAGTTACTATCCATTTTTTTAATTTTTTTGCATACTTAACTGAAAGTCATATCGGTGTTACTTTAATTTATCTTTTTGTGTTTACCTGTGAGAATGAACATCCTTGGGAGTGATTTTATCATGTACTTAAAGCAAAATGAAAATTGACTTTTCATTTTGTAATTGCATTCCATCAACAGTCCCAACATGTGATCTTTCTCAGAATCTATACCCTTGGCTGTATCCTACCACAACACATGAGAAGAAATTCCCATTCATGAATTCAATTATGATTTGCTTAATTGAGACACAATTGTAGTGATGCCATCAGTTTTAACCATAGATATTAAGAGGCTCAGTGTATTTTGTTTGCTGATTTATGCTTCCACCATCTTCATTGAAAAGGTGTACCAGCTGGCCTGTGGTCAGAAAAAGAAGGTAAAAGACCAATGGAGCACAACTGCCCCAGCTAAGCTACTCCAACCAAACCAGCCATGTTTGGAACCTTTAGCCTACCTGCAGATGCAGGAGACATAGGAAACCTGAGGGAGCCCAAGTGAGATCTGCAAGCCCTTGTCTTCATGACTTGTGACATATGATAACAGATGGTTGTTGGCTAGTCTGTTAGTGAACAATAGCTAAAGGCTACATGTCATATATCAGCAAAAGTGATTTGTCCTAGCAAATAAAAATGTCAGTTTTGGGGCGCCTGGGTGGCTCACTGGGTTAAGCCTCTGCCTTCGGCTCAGGTTGTGGTCCCAGGGTCCTGGGATTGAGCCCCGCATCGGGCTCTCTGCTTGGCGGGGAGCCTGTTTCCCCCTCTCTCTCTGCCTGCCTCCCTGCCTGCTTATGATCTCTGTCTGTCAAATAAATAAATAAAATCTAAAAAAAAAAAAAGTCAGTTTTAATGATTGAGTGACATTTTCATTCATATAATAACATGCTTTAAATTATTTGTTTGTTTGTTTGTTTTTCCCTGAACAATTCTTGCAGTAGGCCTTTTTTAATTGTAAAATATTTGGTTTAGTAGTTGTGATCTAAAATACATATTTCTAGTTTTATCAGTATGAGTTGAGGCTCTGGAATGTCAGCTATCAAATAGTCATAAAGTATTGAGTGAGTATTGAGTGGTATTTTCAAACACACACACACACATATACACACAATATACATAATATAAAACATAAATTATTAATATACACACAAAGTACATAATTTAACATAAATTATATAGAATATATAAATTGATTTAATTTAAATTTGTATATATAAAAAACCCACAGATAGTAAAACCTCTAAAGATAACACTTTAGATCTTGCTTTCTTTAGGTTTGAATGTGCATATGAAGGAAAGAACATTTTTTAGTCCACAAAGTATACTTACCAGTCACATGGAAGCCAATATTCAATGTTAATGAAGAGTAAGTCTGGAAAGTCTCTATTAGCTAACTATCTTTTAAACTACAATAAATTCACAGCACTTACTAGGAAGATATTTAAAATAATAATGCCTTGGGGCACCTGGGTGGCTCAGTGGGTTAAAGCCTCTGCCTTCGGCTCAGGTCGTGGTCCCAGGGTCTTGGGATTGAGCCCCGCATCGGGCTCTCTGCTTGGCGGAGAGCCTGCTTCCTCCTCTCGCTCTGTCTGCCTCTCTGCCTACTTGTGAGCTTTGTCTGTCAAATAAATAAAACCTTTAAAAAAAAACAATGTCTTCACACGCCATGACAGAAAGAATAGACCTTTTAGCATGTGACCTCAAGGGCAGATATGAACCTGTGCTTGTATTTTCTCAACTGCTCCCAAATATTTTCTAATGTATATAAATAATTAAATGAAAAATATATTAGAACAGATTTTATCTACTTATTCTTCACATTTTTCAAAAATCCTTGATGTCTTCTCTTCTCCCTGCTTCTAATATCATTATAATTACTGTTGTTCAGTTTTCATATCTGAAGTCTGCTGTGTCTTACTTCTAAAGCATCCACATTGCTCATGTCATAATTAGAATAAAACAAAATAAATCTCCTTGGCAAGGTTTTATATAAATCGTTAATCGTGTTTGCTATTTTTTTTTTGTAATGATATCTCATCTCATTATATGGATTACATTAATTACTCAGTGGAATTTTTTTCAATCACTACTTGTTTCATAGTGGCTAGCATTGAACCAGAAATAGTAGTGTTTAATAAATATTTTGCTGGGTTATTCAGTTAATGAATTTGTGGAGGCCAAGAAAAACAAGGCTATACCCACCTCGAGTCTAGCCCTGACATTATGTACAGCCATCTTGACAAAGCAAAAACTGGCACCTTGCACCCGCTCTCCACTGGCTCCCCTCTCCTCAATAGTATGTGTGAAAAATAGTTAACTTGTAGAAATCACAATCCTGCAAAACAGGAGTTTCCCTTGGTTTACAAATGTCCCAATGCTAAATCTCACTAACAAAGATGCTTGATAGGAGAAATGCGACATTCCACCAGGAAACTCCTAACTGTCTTCATGTTAGTGCCTCATTAGAGGGAAAAACGGCCTTGGCTTGATAATAACCAGGCCTCCAATATCCTGACAGTCTTCTTTACCCTGATAGCCCTTCTGAAAATCCCCTTTGTCCTCACCCACCGCTGAGTCAACCCCTACTCTGCCTTTAAAATCTCTGACTGTAATCTGGTTCAGAGTCCAAGTCCCTACTCCGCTGTGTCTGGTATACTTGGGCCCAAGTTTAAGTTTGTCAAATAAACCCTCGTGTGATTACATCGGTGTTGGCTCCTTGGTGGTTTCTCAGATGCAAAAACTCGGACATAACAAATAGACCTGGATTGATGCAAATAATGATTTCTAAATCTTCTACAGAACAATAAAATATAGAAATGTTTATACAACTTTAAAAACAACTAAAAAGTACTTTTTATAAAGTCTGTGTGGCAAATGTGTCATTTATTTGCTTTTTTCAGAAAAGATTTATTTTAATAATTACAGACTTGCTAAAATGTCACTAAATTAACAAACAACTAAATGTTTAAAAATGTTATTTAAAGCCCAGATTCTTTACAAAATGTATAGTACGGTATTTTCAGGTTATAGAGTGACCATTCAATGTATATCTTTTCTTCTTTTACATGTTGAGTGAGAAAGCAACTGAAATGGCAGTGATACTTTGCCCCATTCCTATGTGTTCTCTACCCCTCAGCACTTAACTCTGCACAGGCTATCGCCAGACAGCAGCAGCTCTCACCTACTTGATTTTCAAATCTTCACTTTCAGCAAGTCACACTCTCCCGGAGACCAAACAAAATATGTCATCTCTTTTTAAAATGGATGTTTAAAGGAAAAAAAAAAATGTAGATAAGCATTAGCTAGACATTGTTCTTTACCTTTCCACTAAGGCCACCATAACAAATCAACAATCAAGTCCAGAAAATACCACATTAACTTAGTGATAAAGAAAAAGATAGGTAAGTGTCGATGTATTTAACATCATAATAAGCAGTATCACAAAGATAGATGATAATGTGAATCACCCATTCTCTCAACAAATACCTTTTTCACACTGTATGAGGAACAAGGCATAGTGATTGATCTTTTCTTTTTGTGTGTGTGCTATTTATTTAGTTTATAAAGGTATTCAAACTATATAGGGATCATACTTCAGATCACTATATTTTTAAAACAAAATGAAGTTTGGATTATAAAATGCTTATTATATAATTTAATAATAAAAGTTTTATTAACTTTCCTGGAAATCATGTATTATTAAATGTGGTAGTTATGCATAAGGTTCTTACTTAAGCCAGAGGGCAATATTTCATTCATTCTATCCAAATTATTTCTATAATTTTGAATATTTCTTACATTTATTGAATATTTACTTCAATTTCTTTTTGTAATGTTTCTAAAAGTACAATGTATATTTTCAGTGTGTATTATTTCTCTGTAAAAGTCATCTGTCACAGGGGAAAACGTAGCACTCTGATGTAGTAGAGGTCAAACTAGAACAACTATCTTATAAATTATTTTAAAACATTTTGTTAAAACCTAAAAAGCATGATAATCATAGGAAATCCCCTTGTTAAAATTTTCCTAGTTAATATTTTCTCCTCATACTTCAATTTATAGAAAAGGTAGTTGATAATTTACTCAAATATTTTGTCCTCTGAGTGTATCTTCATCTTATAAAGTCATTATTTTAAAAGCTCATAATTTAGGTATCTAATCCATCCTCTTTTGTTTACCTAATACATAGTGAGACTTTTTTTAAAGATTTTATTTATGTGTCAGAGAGCGAGAGAGCACGAGCAGGGGGAATAGTAGAGGGAGAGAGGAAAACAGGCTCCCTGCCAGCTGGGAGCCCAATGTAGAACTGGATCCCAGAATACTGGGATCAAGACCTGACTGGAAGGCAGCCACTTAACCGACTGAACAACCCATAATGACTGTGCCTCATAATGAGATATTTTATGTAAAAAGAACTATGTTTAGTAGATTTTCAAGTTTATAAAAAAATATACATAAAACATGGTTCTTGCTGTGAATATGTTCAAAGACTGATAATCATAATAACATGTCAGACAAATAATACATATCTAGATAGGGGTATTTTTTGGTTACCCTTGGAAATTTCTCATAGTTAATAAAATTTTTCTTTTAAATGAATTGATACTAGATATCAAACATATTTCAACAATTGTTTGTTCCAATTAAGGCTGATTTTGTTTAAACCCACATGATAACTGAACCAGAAATCTTGGTCTACATGCCATGCAGAATATCATGAATTTCATTTTATAGAATCTAGTGATGTTGATAATTGCCTAGTGTAAAATGAAGCCTATAAAAAATATCTGTCCTTTTATCTGAAGACAATATAAAGGTCTTTGAGAAAATTAAGTAGAATGGCTATATACTCTTTCTAAAAATTTTATTTCAAAATAACCCTATGCTATGACACCCAGCAATGGGAAAAAGTTTTCTTTAAAAATAATCATTTAATGTAAAAAAGTCACAAGTACCTAAATGAAGAGTTAAAATGAACTTTTAGGATGTCTTTACAATAACTTTAAAATCTACATTTGATAAAAGATGAATCAGCTATTGCTGTTATTCTATTTCTCTTACACATATTCAAATATTAAATAAAGTAAAATACAAAAAATAATGTTCACATAATCTCAATGAGTTGTTTATATATTCTTTGTGATTATTTATATTTTTATTTAGTGCATTATGTTGATATAAAATATAACATATAGTTTATAAAAGTGGAAAATGATAAATAATGATAAATAGAAATAAAAGATTTCCAGTTTTTAAAGATATCATATGGTAAAGCTGTCAAAATTCATAAATCAAAGTAAGTGTTTACTCTACAAATACAAAATGAAAGTAAAAATCATTAGAAAGGAACTGAGGCTATTGTGTATTAAAAGTTTTAGCTGTGAATTAGGGTCCTTTATACATATCTTGGGCTGCATCAACCAGTATGATAACTACTAGCCATATATGGATACTGAACATTTGGAATAAGAAGCAATATAAGTATAAATGCACATTGAATTTTCACAACTAAATGGAAAATGTAAAATATATCATTTGTAATTACATATGATGTATTTAATAAGTGATATAATTATATATGTATTTCTTAAAATACATTTTTAAATTAATTTAACCTATTTTGTTTAATTCCTATCAACATGGCTACTAGAAAATTACATTTGTGGCCCATAGTATATATGGGTTCAAAAAGTTATTTTCTGATCTATTTATTTGAGACTTTGTGAAATTTTTATCTCAACATATGTAAATATCAAGTAGCTGGATTGTACTTTTAAAGTATATAATAAAATATACTGTAATTTAAAAGCAGGTAATCATTACTAAAGGTAAAAAAAAGACTAAATCAAACAATATGATGACTGCAGGTGGTTCATGAGGGCAAATTTAGGTGCTTAAATATATTTGTAAAATAAGGGAAGTAAAAATGTCCTTTAAGAGTTTTATGAGAGGGGAGGAGTCAAGATGGCGGAGAAGTAGCAGGCTGAGACTACTTCAGCTAGCCGGAGATCAGCTAGATAGCTTATCTAAAGATTGCAAACACCTGAAAATCCATTGGCAGATCGAAGAGAAGAAGAACAGCAATTCTGGAAACAGAAAAACAACCACTTTCTGAAAGGTAGGACTGGCAGAGAAGTGAATCCAAAGCGACGGGAAGATAGACCCCGGGGGGAGGGGCGGGCTCCCAGCAAGTGGCGGAGCAACGGAGCACAAAATCAGGACTTTTAAAAGTCTGTTCCGCTGAGGCACATCGCTCCAGCGGATAAACTGGGGCGAAGACCACGCGGGGTCAGCGTGGCCTCAGGTCCCGCAGGGTCACAGAAGGATCGGGGGTGTCTGAGTAACTGGGCGTTGTTCTCTGAGGGCACACTGAGGAGTGCGGCCCTGGGCTCTCGGCTCCTCCAGGCCAGAGACCAGGAGGCCGCCATTTGTATTCCCGTCCTCCGGAACTCTACAGAAAGTGCTCAGGGAACAAAAGCTCCTGAACGCAAACCTGAGCGGATTACTCACCCTGGCCCTGGGTAAGGGCGGTGTGATTCCGCCTGGGGCCGACACTTGAGAATCACTACGACAGGCCCCTCCCCCAGAAGATCAACAAGAAATCCAGCCGAGACCAAGGAGTGCGGTTTCAATACCAAGGAGAGCAGCAGAATTCCAGAGGAGGAGAAAGCCAAGCACGGAACTCATGGCTTTTTCCCTGTGATTTTTTTTAGTCTTGCAGTTAATTTAATATTTTTCTTTTTCATTTTTTGTTTTTTTTTCTCGCCTTCGGGTAAAATATTTTTTTTTAAATGTTACCTTTTTCTTTTTTAACAATTTTTTCCTAGTTTATCTAATATATATATTTTTTCTTTTTTATATTTTTCTTAGGTGTTTTCTTTTTTTAAATTCTTTTCTTTTTTTTTTCTTTTTTCTTTTTTTTTTTTCTTTCTTCCTTTTTGAACCTCTTTTTATCCCCTTTCTCCCCGCTCAGGATTTGGGATCTCTTCTAATTTGGTTAAAGCACATTTTCATGGGGGTTGCCACCCTTTTAGTATTTTACTTGCTCCTTCATATACTCTTATCTGGACAAAATGACAAGACAGAAAAATTCAACACAAAATAAAGAACAAGATGCAGTACCGAAGGCTAGGGAACTAATCAATACAGACATTGGTAATGTCAGATCTAGAGTTCAGAATGACAATTCTCAAGGTTCTAGATGGGCTCGAAGAAGGCATGGAAGATATTAGAGAAACCCTCTCGAGAGATATAAACACCTTTCTCTTTCTGGAGAAATAAAAGAACTAAAATCTAACCAAGTTGAAGTCAAAAAAGGTATTAATGAGGTGCAATAAAAAATGGAGTCTCTCACTGCTAGGATAAATGAGGCAGAAGAAAGAATTAGTGATATAGAAAACCAAATGACAGAGAATAAAGAAGCTGAGCAAAAGAGGGACAAACAGCTACTGGACCATGAGGGGAGAATTCGAAGGATAAGTGACACCATAAGATGAAACAACATTAGAATAATTGGGATTCCAGAAGAAGAAGAAAGAGAGAGGGGAGCAGAAGGTATACTGGAGAGAATTATTGGGGAGAATTTCCCCAATATGGCAAAGGGAACGAGCATCAAAATTCAGGAGGTTCAGAGAACGCCCCTCAAAATCAATAAGAATAGGCCCACACCCCGTCACCTAATAGTAAAATTTACAAGTCTCAGTGACAAAGAGAAAATCCTGAAAGCAGCCCGGGAAAAGAAGTCTGTAACATACAATGGTAAAAATATTAGATTGGCAGCTGACTTATCCACAGAGACCTGGCAGGCCAGAAAGAGCTGGCATGATATTTTCAGAGCACTAAACGATAAAAACATGCAGCCAAGAATACTATATCCAGCTAGGTTATCATTGAAAATAGAAGGAGAGATTAAAAGCTTCCAGGACAAACAAAAACTGAAAGAATTTGCAAACCAAACCAGCTCTACAGGAAATCTTGAAAGGGGTCCTCTAAGCAAAGAGAGAGCCTACAAGTGGTAGATCAGAAAGGAACAGAGACCATATACAGTAACAGTCACCTTACAGGCAATACAATGGCCCTAAATTCATATCTCTCAATAGTTACACTGAATGTTAATGGGCTAAATGCCCCTGTCAAAAGACACAGGGAATCAGAATGGATAAAAAAACAAAACCCTTCTATATGTTGCCTCCAAGAAACTCATTTTACACCCGAAGACACCTCCAGATTTAAAGTGAGGGGTGGAAAAGAATTTACCATGCTAATGGACATCAGAAGAAAGCAGGAGTGGCAATCCTTATATCAGATCAATTAGATTTTAAGCCAGGGACTATAATAAGAGATGAGGAAGGACACTGTATCATACTCAAAGGGTCTGTCCAAGAAGAAGATTTAACAATTTTAAATATCTATGCCCCCAACGTGGGAGCAGCCAGCTATATAAACCAATTAATAATAAAATCAAAGAAACACATAAACAATAATACAATAATAATATGGGACTTTAACACTCCCCTCACTGAAATGGACAGATCATCCAAGCAAAAGATCAGCAAAATAAAGGCCTTAAATGACACACTGGACCAGATGGACATCACAGATATATTCAGAACATTTCATCCCAAAGCAACAGAATACACATTCTTCTCTAGTGCACATGGAACATTCTCCAGAATAGATCACATCCTCGGTCCTAAATCTTGACTCAACCGGTATCAAAAGATTGGGATCATTCCCTGCATATTTTCAGACCACAATGCTCTAAAGCTAGAACTCAACCACAAAAGGAAGTTTGGAAAGAACCTAAATACATGGAGACTAAACAGCATCCTTCTAAAGAATGAATGGGTCAACCGGGAAATTAAAGAAGAATTGTAAAAAATCATGGAAACAAATGATAATGAAAATACAATGGTTCAAAATCTGCGGGACACAACAAAGGCAGTCCTGAGAGGAAAATATATAGCAGTACAAGCCTTTCTCAAGAAACAAGAAAGGTCTCAGGTACAGAACCTAACCCTACACCTAAAGGAGCTGGAGAAAGAACAAGAAAGAAACACTAAGCCCAGCAGGAGAAGAGAAATCATAAAGATCAGAGCAGAAATCAATGAAATAGAAACCAAAAAAACAATAGAACAAATCAAGGAAAGTAGGAGCTGGTTCTTTGAAAGAATTAATAAAATTGATAAACCCCTGTCCCGACTTATCAAAAAGAAAAGAGAAAGGACCCATATAAATAAAATCATGAATGAAAGAGGAGAGATCACAACTAACACCAAAGAAATACAAACTATTATAAGAACATACTATGAGCAACTCTACGGCAATAAATTTGACAATCTGGAAGAAATGGATGCATTCCTAGGAACATATAAACTACCACAACTGAACCAGGAAGAAGTAGAAAGCCTGAACAGACCCATAACCAGTAAGGAGATTGAAACAGTCATTAAAAATCTCCAAACAAACAAAAGCCCAGGGCCAGACGGCTTCCCGGGGGAATTCTACCAAACATTTAAAGAAGAACTAATTCCTATTCTCCTGAAACTGTTCCAAAAAATAGAAATGGAAGGAAAACTTCCAAACTCATTTTATGAGGCCAGCATCACCTTGATCCCAAAATCAGACAAGGATCCCACCAAAAAAGAGAGCTATAAACCAATATCCTTGATGAACACAGATGCGAAAATACTCAACAAAATACTAGGCAATAGGATTCAACAGTAAATTAAAAAGATTATTCACCACGACCAAATGGGATTTATTCCAGGGCTGCAAGGTTGGTTCAACATCTGCAAATCAGTCAATGTGATACAACACATCAATAAAAGAAAGAACAAGAACCATATGATACTCTCCATAGATGCTGAAAAAGCATTTGACAAAGTACAGCATCCCTTCCTGATCAAAACTCTTCAAAGTGTAGGGATAGAGGGCACATACCTCAATATCATCAAAGCCATCTATGAAAAACCTACCGCAACTATCATTCTCAATGTAGAAAAACGGAAAGCTTTTCCGCTAAGGTCAGGAACACGGCAGGGATGTCCATTATCACCACTGCTATTCAACATAGTACTAGAGGTCCTAGCCTCAGCAATCAGACAACAAAAGGAAATTAAAGGCATCCAAATCGGCAAAGAAAAAGGCAAATTATCACTCTTCGCAGATGATATGATACCATATGTGGAAAACCCAAAAGACTCCACTCCAAAACTGCTAGAACTTATACAGGAATTCAGTAAAGTGTTAAGATATAAAATCAATGCACAGAAATCAGTTGCATTTCTCTACACCAACAGCAAGACAGAAGAAAGAGAAATTAAGGAGTCAATCCCATTTACAATTGCACCCAAAACCACAAGATACCTAGGAATAAACCTAACCAAAGAGACACAGAATCTATACTCAGAAAACTATAAAGTACTCATGAAAGAAATTGAGGAAGACACAAAGAAATGGAAAAATGTTCCATGCTCCTGGATTGGAAGAATAAATATTGTGAAAATGTCTATGCTACCTAAAGCAATCTACACATTTAATGCAATTCCTATCAAAGTACCATCCATCTTTTTCAAAGAAATGGAACAAATAATGCTAAAATTTATATGGAACCAGAAAAGACCTCGAATAGCCAAAGGGATATTGAAAAAGAAAGCCAACGTTGGTGGCATCACAATTCCGGACTTCAAGCTGTATTACAAAGCTGTCATCATTAAGACAGCATGGTACTGGCACAAAAACAGACACATAGATCAATGGAACAGAATAGAGAGCCCAGAAATAGACCCTCAACTCTATGGTCAACTAATCTTCGACAAAGCGGGAAAGAATGTCCAATGGAAAAAAGACAGCCTCTTCAATAAATGGTGCTGGGAAAATTGGACAGCCACATGCAGAATAATGAAATTGGACCATGTCCTTACACCACACACAAAAATAGACTCAAAATGGATGAAGGACCTCAATGTGCGAAAGGAATCCATCAAAATCCTTGAGGAGAACACAGGCAGCAACCTCTTTGACCTCAGCTGCAGCAACATCTTCCTAGGAACAATGCCAAAGGCAAGGGAAGCAAGGGCAAAAATGAACTATTGGGATTTCATCAAGATCAAAAGCTTTTGCACGGCAAAGGAAACAGTTAACAAAATCAAAAGACAACTGACAGAATGGGAGAAGATATTTGCAAACGACATATCAGATAAAGGACTAGTGTCCAGAATCTATAAAGAACTTAGCAAACTCAACAACCAAAGAACAAATAACCCAATCAAGAAATGGGCAGAGGACATGAACAGACATTTCTGCAAAGAAGACATCCAGATGGCCAACAGACACATGAAAAAGTGCTCCATATCACTCAGCATCAGGGAAATACAAATCAAAACCACAATGCGATATCACCTCACACCAGTTAGAATGGCTAAAATAAACAAGTCAGGCAATGATAGATGCTGGCGAGGATGCGGAGAAAGGGGAACCCTCCTACACTTTTGGTGGGAATGCAAGCTGGTGCAGCCACTCTGGAAAACAGCATGGAGGTTCCTCAAGATGTTGAAAATAGAACCGCCCTATGACCCAGCAATTGCACTATTGGGTATTTACCCTAAAGATACAAATGTAGTGATCCAAAGGGGCACGTGCACCCGAATGTTTATAGCAGCAATGTCCACAATAGCCAAACATGGAAAGAACCTAGATGTCCATCAACAGATGAATGGATCAAGAAGATGTGGTATATATACACAATGGAATACTATGCAGCCATCAAAAGAAATGAAATCTTGCCATTTGTGACAACATGGATGGAACTAGAGCGTATCATGCTTAGTGAAATAAGTCAAGCAGAGAAAGACAACTATCATATGATCTCCCTGATATGAGGAAGTGGTTTTGCAACCTGGGGGCTTAAGTGGGTAGGAGAAGAATCAATGAAACAAGATGGGATTGGGAGGGAGACAAACCATAAGTGACTCTTAATCTCACAAAACAAACTGAGGGTTGCTGGGGGGAGGGGGTTTGGGAGAAGATGGTGGGATTATGGACAGTGGGGAGGGTATGTGCTTTGGTGAGTGCTGCGAAGTGTGTAAACCTGGTGATTCACAGACCTGTACCCCTGGGGATAAAAATATATGTTTATAAAAAATAAAAAATTAAAAAAAAAGAGTTTTATGAAATCAACTATACACGAAGGTAAGACCAGTGATTTGTACAAAATCACCTCAAAGACATCAGTTGGTTAGTAGTACACCAGAGTTGTTTGCAATCATATCAGGACAGAAAAAAGCTAATGAATGACCAGGCTGGTAAGAAGGTTTGTGGGTGAAAATAGAATGTAGAGACAGCCTGACACAGAAGCAAACTCTGGCACTACCCCTCTAAAGTTCATGCAGTAGAATGGTTACTACTTAGGATAAAATTTGTATCTAGTTGCCCTACTGAGAATTTTGTTTATATGTTTGAACATACCAGATTATCAAAATTTGATGTCTTTAAACTTCCTAATTATACAAAAACTCTTGGTTTAGTTCTTATTCACCAAGCAGATTTAGGTAATTTTTTATTCTCTGGTAACTTGTCTGTGAATAAAAATGTGATTTTTTAATATCTGGTTCACTGATACTGACTGGTATTGTTTCTCATATTTAACTAAAGGATTTCTATTCTGGCTAGATCTATTTGTATCTTTTTTTTTTTAATTTCATTAAGATGTAGTATTTTTTTTTCTTCTATGCTTTAAAAGGACAAGTTAGTATACTTGTGTGGTTCTTAATCTCAGGCCCTGATAAGCAGGGATATCCTGTTTTGTTTTGAAGGTTGTTTATCAGAACCAGGATCTTTAAAAAATGTGTACAAGAGGTCATCAAATATTCTCTGTCAGTATGCCCCAACCATAGTCTGAGTACATTTCTTATCTCATATTTTCAAAACACGCAGAGCTTTGAACAGTATCCATATTAAGATACTTGAACAGTATCCATATTAAGATAATTTTATAATTGATACATTGATACATGATAAGCATGTGTGTGTGTGCATGAAGAAGAAGGGAAAAACAGTTTATACAATTAACTTCTCTCCTGAACTGTCACTGAATCCCTATAAGAAGAATGTGATACTTGGAAGCAAGGAAAGAAATGTTACTACCTTTGTATTAGAAGTAGGGATCTATTTTTGAGACACAGATGTGTTGATATGAAATCATGACCGTTATTAATAGTTATCTAATTGTAATTATTTGTGTAGGTTACTTAGCATTAAGCAAAATTATCCCAACCTTCCTATGTTATCCCTGGAGCCCAAGTATAAAGAGAAGATAAATGAAAGCAGATAAAATCTGTCATTGATAAAATACAAGCAGTGAAGAAATTGTTACTTTCAGAACTATGACATAATAAACTATATTGCCTGCCA
>NC_139023.1:43468192-43550692 GCF_964662115.1 Mustela nivalis | reverse complement strand
ATATATTTTTATCCCCAGGGGTACAGGTCTGTGAATCGCCAGGTTTACACACTTCACAGCACTCACCAAAGCACATACCCTCCCCAATGTCCATAATCCTACCCTCTCCATATACATTTTAACAATTCACAACTCCATCAATAATGATTGAGACATGTTAATATAGAGTTTAATCAAATATTTATGTTTGCCAATCTTATAGGTTACAAAAAATTCCCATTTTCCATTTTTCCTTTTAAAAGTGATGGTGAAGATATTTTCATGTATATGAGAGTTTCTAAGAACTGCCTTTTCCTATCCTTTGACAATTTTTCTATTGGTTTTCTTAATTAATTTGTAGGCATTCTTTATATATTTTGGGGTTAACCTTTTGTCTGTGATCCGAGTAGCAAAACATCTATCAGTTTGTTATTTTCCCTTTAAATTTCACTTGTGGTATTATACAGCATAGTCACTTCCTTTAAACGTTGGGCAGTGGTTGAATATGTGGGCCTTCTCTATTGTATTTTATGGCTTTAAAATTAAGGTTAGAGAAATCTTCAATACTCTAAAATTGTAAAATAATAACTCATTATTTTTAACATAATTTGTTGCTTTTTTTAGTTAGTTTTTTTTAAGATTTTATTTATTTATTTGACAGAGAGGGAGAGACTGCAAGAGGAAACACAAGCAGGAGAAGTTGAAGGGAGAGAAACAGGCTTTCCGCTGAGCAGGGAGCCCGATGCAGGGTTCCAGCCCGGGACCCCATGATCATGACCCAAGCTGAAGGCAGTCACTTAACAACTGACCCACCCAGGTGCCCCTAATTTGTTCCTTTTTTAAAGCAATCTTTATAACATTTGGAATTTGCATTAATGTGGTATCTGGGCTTCATCCAACTAACTCTTCTCTATATTCAAGCATTGACAAAGACTTAAAATTTTGCTCAAATCCAGACTGTTCAATACTCATGCACAATTTTACTTCTTGCCCTTTTAATATAGGGATACGGGCATTCCGACTCTGAAACAAATGGCTCTGAATCATAGTATCACTACTTACAAGATATGAAATATTGGATAAACAAGTGAAATACTCAATCTTTTCTGTAACCTTAACATGAGGAAAAGAATATCAAGAAACTTATATGGAATTCTTAGCATGACAGCCAGGAGGTATATAGTTAATGGTTGTTATTATTTGTTTGTAGAGAAATTGTGCCAGACATTATGATTACAAAGGTGAAAAATACAAATTTAGTTTTTTGAACTTCAAATTATGATTCAAAAACCAATAAGATAACATAAAGCAACATTCAAGTGTTAAGGTATTATCATTAAAATTATAAATTATTATTAATTTTCTAGAGAATGTTTCTCCTACACACTAAGTAATCATTATTCCTATATTGGTCTCCTAGATTTTGATAATAATCTTCATACATGTTTCATTCAGTGATTAACAGAAATTTATTGATCGCCCATTTTGTACAAGGCCTCATTGTAACCATATTGCAGAGGAGAAAACAAAGTCCAAATACATGTACTTTATACACTAGTGAAATAAAATATAAAAACAAAGAAAGAAATATATAATGTAAAGTCATGTAGCACAAAATTTGTAGAACAGAATAAGAACAAAGAAAATGACAACACATAGTCAACAAACGAAGACATTAATTTTTAATTTCCATCTCATGCCATTTATTAGATTCCCATGGCTGCTTTAAAAATTGCCACAAACTTTATGGTTTAAATAATACATTTTTGTTATCTTAGAGTTCTTGAGGTCAGTCTGAAATGAATCTTACCAAGTTGACAGTAAGATTTCCTTAGGGTTGGTCCCTTCCGGATGATCCAAGGAAAATCTCTTCCTGGTCTTCTCCAGTTATAAGAGAGAGGTTGTCTGCATTCCTTGGCTCTTGGCTGCCTGGCTCTCTCTCTACTTCCATGGGCACATTACCTTCTACTAAGACTCTCCTACTTCCTTCTTGTAAGGAAATTTGCAATTATATAAGGTCCAACTGGATACTCTCAGATAATCTCCCCATTTCAATATGTTTACCTGAATCACATGTGCAAAGTCCCTTTTGCTAGAGAAGTTAATGTATTTATGGATCCCAGGGATTAGGCCATGTACATCTTTGAGGTGACAAAGGAGAACATTAAACATACACCAAAGTCAATCTAATTATTCTTTTAACACCACATAGCTGTCTGAATGTATATGAACCCAACATTTGCTTATGTTACAAAATGCAATAATTAATATTAGGACAAAAAATGAAAAGTCAAATAATGTTAACTTGATAACACTAATTTTGGGGGTGATGACTTGCTGCTCTACCTGGAAGAGAAGCTGAAATTTCAGAATAGGAAGAAGAAATTTCTGGCATTAACCAATTTATCTTTCAAATGACAATAACTATAATATTTAAAGAATTTTTATGTTTTGGGGGAAGTCATTTTATTTTATTTTTTAAGATTTTATTTATTTATTTGACACAGAGAGAGAGATCACAAGTAGGCAGAGAGGCAGGCAGAGAGAGGGAGGGACTCAGGCTCCCCGCTGAGCAGAAAGGCGGATGCAGGGCTCTATCCCAGGACCCCGAGATCATGACCTGAGCTGAAGGCAGAGGCCCAACCCACTGAGCCACCCAGGAGCCCCAGGGGAAGTCATTTTAAAACTGTAAAACATATAACTCCTGAACCCCAACCCTGAAAATCTTTCTGTATTCATAAACAAGGCCCAATGGGTTTAATTTCCCACAGTAGCAAACTTCATACTTACAGAAACAGAATATACTGCTTTGTTTACATAGCATGCTACTTTAGCATTTAAGTGTGTCTGTGGATGCTGCTGAAAACATCTATACATTTTGACCAATCTTTGCTAAACTCTCAACAACTGAATACTATCTTTTAGTTTGATAAGTGCCACTTAGTCAATCTACTGTTGAATAAAACTCTGAATCTGTTCAAGAGAATTTGGAATAATGGTCTCTAAATTCAAGTCAACATTTATTTATCAAGCATTTGCTTTTTCCCTAGCACTATATTTATCCTATTTGTCTATACTCATATAACTGGAACACATGAACATAGACAGTAGATTAAAAGTAGTAAAGTTTAAGACTCACACACATCAATTTTGATTTAGTTTAAGACTTTCTATTCTTGCTTACTATCTGTCAGTTTGGGCTGCTCTAACAAAATTCCATACACGGGGTGACTTATAAGGAACAGAAAATGATTTTATAGTGTTCTAGAGACTGGGAAGTCCAAGATCAAGTCACCAGCAGATTTGATATCTGGTGAGAGTCTGCTCCCTCAGTCATAGACGGCCATCTTGTTAACTGTGTCCTCACATAGTAGAAGAGAGATAGGAAGCTCTCTTTGGTCTCTTTTCTAAGGGTTCACATTCCTTTCTTGAGGACTCTACCCTCATGACCTAATCACCTAGCAAAGATCTCTATCCTGATGCTATCACCTTGGAGATTAGGATTTTAAAATATGATTTTAAAATATGATTATTTACTTATTTATGACAGGAAAGAAATGCGTATATTAATATAGATGTCTCTCAAAAATAACACAAGCCATGGTTATTCTATTAATTTAAGAAATAAGTTTTAATTTATCTGTTTTTATTACATAGATTGCTAATTTTAAACATATAACTTCATTTAATGTATTAATTTATTTAATATTTTATTCATTATTTGGTATTTATTACTTTAGCAATTTTAAAGTAGGCTTTGACAAAAATTTACTTACTGATCTGTTAACCTGATCATGAAAATCCTATAGGAGATTTTTATCATCTTTGCTATAAAAGCATAAGGCAGTTTGCAATGACATTTTGTTTTGCTGATTTTTACTGTCATTTCACAGAATATTTATTTTAAGTCAAGCCCAAGTGGACTGAATGTGATATGACTGAAATGTAATGCATCAAAAAATAAAGTCTCTAAATGGATGATGGAAGAATAGACATTAATAAAAAAATGACTGCATGAAAACTGAGAATCCTATCTAGAAGAATTAAAATGAACATTATTGAATATGAAAAAGTCTCAAGAAATAAAATGTCATTTAATTACCCTTTCAAATACCTGGAACAAAAAATATTATTTTACTCAAAATATATGTGATCCTTAAATGCACCAGTTAGAGCAGAGATTTTCACAGTGGATCAAAAAATAAGAACAGGCTACATATTGTCTACCAGAAGCCTATAGCACTAATCTATATTGACATATAGATTAAAAGTAAATGAATGGAGTAATGTGTACCATGCTAACACTAATAAAAAGGTAAGTGAAGCTATATTAATTTCAGACAGAGAAGACCTCACAACAAGAAAATTTATTAGGGATAAAAAAGGGCATTACATAATGTTAAGAAGTAAATCTCCAAGAAGACATAACGATCCTTAATGTGCATATGCATAACATCAGAGTATCAAACTATGTGAGGAAAGCTGTACAATTTCCAGGAGAAATAGATAAATTTTCTATAATACTTAGAGACTATATTGTTATTCCACCCGAAATGGACAAATCTAGTAGGCAGAAATCAGGAAGGACATAATTGAACTCAACATGATCCACTGACTATAAATAATTGATATCTTTCAGTGACATCATCCAGCAACAGCAGAATACACATTCCTTTAAAGATCACATGGAACATTTACTAAGACCACATTCTGGGCCAGAAAGCATGTGTTAACCAATTTAAAATAACAGAAATTATACTAATTAGTCACCTCTCAGCCCAAAATGAAAATAAAGTGTAAATAAAGATAACTGGAAAAATCCCAAATTATAAAAAGATTCAACAGTAAACTTCTAAATAATTTAGGAATCAAAGAATTTCAACAGAAATTATAAAAAGTATATAGTATTTGGGGCATCTGGGTGACTCAGTCATTTAGGTACTTAGCTCTTGATTTTTGATTCAGGTCATTTTGATTCACAGTCCTGTGATCAAACCCCATGTCCAGTTCCACAGTCAGTGGGGCATCTGCTTGAGATTTTTCTCCCCCCTTCACTCTCCGCACCTACCCCCCTTCTATATGTATGCATACATACATACATATATGTATGTGTGTGTGTATATATATATATATATATTTAATAGCACATAATAATTAAATAACAAAATAATTTCATATTTTGATCAACTGAAATAAAACATAATTTATCAAAATTTGTGGAATTCTAAAAGGAGTACTTAAAGGAAAACTTATAGCTTTGAATGCATAAATTAGAAAAGAAAAAATAATCTAAAATCAATAATATAAGTTTCCACCTGAGAAATCTAAAAAAACAAAAACAACACCACAAAATTAAATGCAAATTAAGCAGAAAAAATAAATAAGAACTAAAACAAATCAATTAAATTGAAAACAGAGTGAAACCAAAAGTTGGTTCTTAAAAATACCAATAAAATCTATTAGCCTATAGTCAGGTAAATATTAAAAAAAGCATACACAATTTACTAATATCATACATTAACAAATTGTCAGAAAGAGAAATAAAGAAAATAATACCATTTACAACTGTATCAAAAGAATAAAATACCTAGGAGTAAATTTAACCAAGAAAGTGAAAGACATGTACATTGAAAACTATAAGACTTTAATGAAAGAAATTGAAGAAGATTTAAATAAATGGAAATATATTCCATGCTCATGGACTGGAAGAATCAATATTGTTAAAATGCCCATACTACCCAAAGCAACCCACAGATTCAAGAAAATGCCCATCAAAATTCCAATAACATTTTTCAAAGAAATGCAACAAATAATTTTCAAACTTGTATGGAGCCACAGAAAGCTCTGAATAACAAAAGAGTTCTTGAGAAAAAAGAAAGTTTTGAGGGATGCCTGGGTGGCTGAGTCAATTAAGCATCTGATTGTTGGTTTCAGCTCAGGTCATGACCTCAGTGTCCTGAGATTGAGCCTGGTGTCAGGCTCTCCTCTCTGCAGGGAGTCTGCTTGGTATTCTCTCCCTCCCTGATTCCCTCTGTCCCTTTCTACCCCTGCTCCCTCTTTCAATCTCTCTCTCTTTCTCTGTAAAATAAAGAAAGAAATCCTTAAAAAAAGTGAGAGTTTAATAGTTTCTTATAAAACAAATATATCTACCATAACATCTAGACATCGTGCTCCTTGGTATTTACCTAAAAAAAGTTGAAAATATTTTCATGCAAAAGCCTGCACACAAGAGTTTTAGAACAGGTGTATTCACAATTGACAAAATTTAAAAACAACCAATTTTGCCTTGACCAAGTAAACAGATAAACTTGGTACATTCAGACAATGGGACTTCCTCAATGCTAAAGAAATAGCTATCAAGCCACACACAAATATACACACATACACATATATTATGGAATAGTCTTAAATGTGTATTACTAAGTGCAAGAAGTCAATCTAAAAACAAGCAAACAAAAAAGAAGCCAATCTGAAAAGGCCACATTCTATATTATTCCTACCCTATGACATTTTGAAAAGACAACCTATGGAGACAATAATACAGTGGTTGCCAAGGGTTAGGGGAGGGAATAGTTTGAATAGGTGAGCATAGAGGAATTTTGGACAGTAAAAATATTCTGTACAATATTATAACAATGGATACATGTCATCACACATTTTTTGTTTACAGTTCAGCAGGTTTTGTTCAGCAATTCACAGCTGTTGTGAACCCTACGATAAACTACCAGCTTTGGGCATTTAGGATGTGCCACTGTTTGTTCATCAATGATAACACAATGCATTACTCTGATGAGTGATGTTGGTAATGGAGGAGCCTGTACATTTGTGGAGGCAGGAGGGTCAATGGAAAATTTCTGTACCTTCCTCTAAAGTTTGCTGTGAACTGCTCTAAAAATAAAGTTTTAAAAACAAATGAAAACAAAACAGAAAACTCTGAGTCTGGCAGACAAACAGTGTGGTCTGAGAGTGCCTAGAAAGATGTGAATTGTAGCAAAAATATAAAAGAATCCTCAAGCATGATGAAAACAACCATTTCAGACTAAAAGTGTAGGATCAGGAAATCACACATACAAAAAAGTCAAAAATATAAAACATAGCTAATAATCCTTCCTGGCTGGAATACATGTATGTGAAGAACAACATTAAAATTGAGCTGCTATCACAATACAGAGTATTTGAATGTTCTCCGTTAGGAGGTAGGACGTTACCCTTAAAAGAAGCGTGAAGAAAGAAAAAGAGAGGCAAAAGAAGAACCCTACCCTTAATCATAGAGAACTGCTGGTTTCAGAGGGCAGGTCGGTGGACGGATGGGCTTAACAAGTGTGAGGGATTAAGGACTGCCCTTGCTGTATGAGCCAACTAGGTGATGTATGGAACTGAGAACCACTAAATTCTACTCTTGTAACTAATATTACAACCCCCTGGGGATAAAAATATATGTTTATAAAAAATAAAAAATTATATTAAAAAAAATATTACATTGTATGTTAACTAATTGGAATTTAAAAGAAAACTTTTAAAAATAATTCAAAATAATCATTAAGAAATAGAAAAGTGCATCCTCTTTCCTTGAATGGTATTAGAATAATTGTCCTAATCCAATAAAAATTGCCCTACCTATTTCTCAACAAAGACCACAGGACATTTAGAGAAAATAGTAGGTGTAAACCCAGCTATTGACAATTTATAAATATTTAAGATTTATTTTCTCTTGTAACCTGAAGAATGCACAAACTAAGTCTACTGTTAAAATTCTTGTCTTCTGTTCTTTTACAGCTGCATGAAAATCTCCAAGTTTAGAAGCCTTTCTCTATAAGTTCTTGCTATATAATTAATTTTTGCTTTTTTAATTCTTAAATTTTTTAAAGCTTTTATTTAAATTCCAGTTAGTTAACCTACAATGTAATATTAATTTGGGGTGTACAATATAGCAACTCAATACTTCCATACACCAGCAGGTGCTCATCATAACAAGGCACTCCTAATCCCCATCTCCTATTGATGCTGCACACACACACACACACAAAACAGTATTTGGCAGCTCTTCTTCTGGCTTGCATTTTCTTCTTTATTTTTGTGCATCTCCCTAGGATATACAAAAAAGAAGTAAACATTATGATTTGAAAAAATATTAGCCTAACAGTTTGTTGTATAATCAACATCATAATGCTCTGATTTATTTATTTATTCTTTGATTTTTAGTATAAGATTGTAAGTTGTTTTCTGTCTACTGCTTTCTTACAGGGGTTTTTAATTCAGAAAGAATATTCAACTCCCTGCTTGCATTTCTTATTGAGATTTTTCATTTTTTGATGCCATAATAATTACTGTCTTCAATGTTGCATATTGTGATGATATGGATGGTATTCAATTTCAAGTAGGTAAAATACATTTTTGATTTTTATATTTCATATTCCAGTTGTATATCAGTAGTATATCAGTGTATATATACATATATATATATATATATATATATATATATGGTTATAGTTTAGTCATAGTTCATTAAATTTAAATACTGGGACAGAGAAATCTCAATATAAATCTGAAAGTAGCAAATTAACAAAATCTTGGCATATTGTAAACAAATTCATCATTGTATATGTGTATGCAAAGTTTCAGTACCTTAATTTTGTTGTTACTTTTCTTTATTTTTCCCTTTTTATATTGTATCTTTATCTCCATAAGGTATAATCTGAAGTCTACAATTGCATCCACTTTTGCTAAGAGAGCATTAATTGCAATTGATTTGTCTGGTAAGTGTAAAGGCAGATAATTTGATAAATGACAGTGAAATGAAAATGGTAATCTGATTCTATATGTAGAGCTTCACTCTAAGAATTCTTTCAGTATTAAAATAAAAAGAATTAGACTCACTGCCAACTTTCATAGACTGCAATTTAAGGTACTCAAAGTATTTCAGGAAGAAATGTTATGTTCAACTATTTTTATGTGATCCCAAATAAATACATAAATTATATGAGTTTGAAGACATAATGTTTGGGTTACAGGGAAGCATGAACATAAAATGAATATGTTCAGAAAATTACATACGTTTTAAATGTTCTTATGAGATGTATTTGATATATCACATTAACAGAAATAAAAGGGACTATCTGAAAACAAACAAACAAAAAGTTCTAGGTTTGTACAGAGATATTTCTGTTGTCATGTAGAAATTGCATATTCATTATAATCTATTAATGTTCTTATTAAATGTTATAAAACTTGACATACTAGTAGAAAATTTTGTTTCATTTTAAGACACGACAGGAAAAAAAAAACGTGTTTTTATACGAATTAAAATACTGTTATGCATGCAAGTCCTGGATGTTTATTGCTTTTTATGAGTCTACTGCTAATTAAATTAATATAAAATGTTTATGTTTTACTTTGTAAATACACGTTCTTGGGAAATTTACATAAGTTCAGTAGATGTCACAGCTTGCATTTTAATTTTTTTTTTTTTAAGATTTGTTATTTATTTGAGAGAGTAAGAGAGAGAGTGAGCAGGGGAGGAGAAAAGGGAAAGGGAGACATACTCCCTGCCAAATGTGTCCTAAGTAGGGCCACAATCCCAGGACCCTCAGATCATGTCCTAAGCCAAAACCAAGAGTTGGATGCTCAACTGACTGAGCCACCCAGGCTACCCCTTGTTTGCTTTATTTTAGAGACAGCCAGCATTTCCAAATACCAGCTTTATTCCTTCCTAAACTTACATATGTTATTTTAGTGATAATGTGTTTTATTCCATTTGTTCTAGTTTACTTTATAAACTAGAATTTTAATAATCTTAGATAATTATTCAGAGTTTCACAAAATAATGTGTGTCGAAGTTAGTTCTTAAATGTTTTTGGGATGGGAGAGAAAACATATACTTAGATTATAGTCCTCACCAACCAGCGTCAAAGTGTCAGTGACTGGGTCATGTAGATGTCTTGTGCAAATAGCAACCAGACCACAGATTCTCCCAATTAAGTGATTTTTCCTGAATAAAGGATTGTGTAGGAATAAATCATAGTAAGAATAATAGCATCCTGAGAGGGATAGTCTGACTACTATATTATATAATTATCGTGGTATTTTATGAATATAAATAGCAATTATAATTATTTAGAATTTTTATATGTAGGAGGAATAATAATGGTCATCACAGTCCTCCATTATATTTGCCAACCAGAAAAAATAAGTAAATAAAGGGCACCTGGGTACTAAGTCAGTTAAGCATCAGATTCTTGACTTGAGGTCCGGTTATGATTTCATGGGTCATGAGACTGAGCCCTGAAACAGGCTCCATGACCCAGGTGGGGCTCTGTGCCCTACATAACACTCAGTGAGGAGTCTGCTTGGGATTTGCCCTCCTTGACACTCTCATGTATGCACATGTGTCCTTGTTCATTCTCAAATAAATACATAAATAAATAAATAAAATCTTTTTCTAAAAAAGAGGAAAACAAGTTAAGCACCAACTGTAAATGTCAAAACTTTAATGGAGAGACACGAACTATAATTTAGATAGTTAAACTTTGGACACGTCTTGTTTTGGGTAATAATGGAAAACTCTCTAATCCCTAAAATGGTGCTCTAACAAACTATTTTAAAATTCACCACAAAAATTATCTTTTACTTTGTACCTCTGGGGCTAATAATACATTATATGTTAATAAAAAACAAAACAAAAAAAACCAAAAAAAAAACAAAAAAATATATATATCTTTTTCTTTGATGTGCTATGCCCTATAAACTTGAAAAAAGATGTTATACCATCCACGGAAGAGTAAGACATACTTGTCATAACTTACTGTTTGTGAGTATTTCACACCATTGTAATACTCAATGCAAGGTTTCAAAGGATGTCATCAGCTGGGAAAAACAATGCAAGTAAAAGGACATTAAAGAAATTTGACGTTTGGAAACCAAAGGGAAATACCATGGGATTCAGCAAGTAATATTGGAACAACTTGCTCCTTTGGGATAATTTTATTCTGTTTGTTTTATCATTTATCTTCTGTGAAATTGTAAATTTTTAATACAGAAACACTCAGGCCCCCAAACTCTTGCTGAGAAGTCACAGCTTTAGAACAATAAATCCCAACTCATCATGTCAGTCTTACATTCAGAAACTTTCAGTTTCACATGTGCTTTGCATTAAATCTGTAATTATTTCATTATACTCCAGATTTTGTCCATGACGTGTTTTCATGTTAACTAGATAATTTGTTAAAATAAGTGCTACAAATTAATTTGTCCTTAATAAAAATAATATTTTTGAATGGACACTCTGCCCATCACTATTTTAATATACTTAATGTACTATTTTTTTATATTCATAACAGCCTTGTGAGGTAGCTTCTATTATTCCCTTCTATTATTATTCCCATGTCATTTGTTAGCTGAAGAAGTGAAGGCTCAGAAGTTAAGTAATTTGTCAAGAAATTAATAGCCTTTTTGATACTGAAAAGAACATTTTTCTCCAGGGTCTGTATACATTGTTACCAATGCCTCCCCAAACAAAACTGAACTTGAAAGGCAAAAACTACAAATGGTATCCTGGAAAAAACCAAATTGACAAACATATCTCCCCATCTCTTGTTCTTGCTGTTGCTTTTCCTTGAACACTGAGTTTTCTTGAATCATTTTCTGCTGAAATCCTTGGATTATTCAGTTTAAACTCTACTTCCTTTAGGAACTATTAAGTAACCAATACCTCTTTTGTTATCAATCAAAATTGACAACGGATTGATATTTCACCTTTATGTTCTCAGAACAACACTCCAATGTCCTGTTGAATTTCTCTACCATAAAATCAACTTCCAAACTGAAAAATATTATTTGCGTATTTTGATTATTAACCTTTTAATTATGATAATTGAAACCAAATTCTGTGCCTTATTCGTTTCATTTCCTAAATGTTAGGCCAATGCCTTTTTGTCAGAGAACAGCTGTTAAAAAAAAAAGGGGGGGGGTGGAATTTATATGGGAATAACAAAGAAGAAAAATATGGTTGATGTCAACCAACCTGGCAAATAGCCATCTCTGCCTTTCTTGTTCATGAGAATAACCTTTTGATTATAAATTGAAACAAGAACATACCATGAGTAAAACTTAGCACTAATGAATGACTTCTCCAGAATTCAGAAATGGAGATATGGAATCATTTTGTAAGAGCTATTGAATTGCTGCCACATGTGGGAAAAGAATGATGAATCCCAAATATCCGTCCTGGGAGGTCTGTAATACCTGAGTCTAACCAATTACCCTTTAAGGATGAAGCCTGCAATCCCTCTCCAATGCCTATTTAAGGAAACCCCACCTGCCATCCTTAGGTCCTAAGGCTTTATCCCTAACATAACGTTTCCATTTTCAAGACTTACCACACTTCATCTTCGTTCTCATCTCAAGGAGCAGTACAGGGACTCTACTCACGTTTTTCTGCTAAGTATTAGGATCCCTACTTTTTCTTGTGAGGACAATGCCATTCATCTTTCAAGTTCCAGCTCAATTAGTTTTACCACAATTCTTGTAGTTTGGAATTATTTAGTATCCAGGATTTACTTACTTTATTACAGTATGCATAGATCATCACCCTGTAAAGGGTAAGAACCATGGAATCTAAGCTTCAGAAAAATAAGATTTTTTTTTTAACAATTTTGTTCACTGCGACTAGTCCTGGAACATTATGGATACTGAATTTCTGAATGAATGCTTGGTGGTCTTCCAAAACTCATAGCACACAACACAAGCATTTGTCTCAAATAAATTAACTTTCTAAACTGAAATTTGGAATTTGTATGTATGAAAAAACTCTGACCATAAATAGTCATGACAAATATAATTTAAATAGCTATAACTTACTATGAATTCCAGGTATTGTCCTAAATGTTGCTTGTGTTTTAACATATTTATTCTTCACAATGACACTCTGGATAAACTTAATATTATTCTTACCATCCCTTCTGCTGAGGAGAAATAGGGACAGAAAGGCTAATTTTTTCTTCAAATGATATAGCTATTAAGTTAATAGAGCCTGGAGAGAACTCTAGAAGTCTGATTTTAGAGCCTACTCTGCGCTTTTGAAACATTATGCTACATTACCTCACTTTTCCAATTTAAGGCTTATGAAAGAAGGTAGAAAAATGCAAGTTAAAATTTGAATGTCAGTGGGGCGCCTGGGTGGCTCAGTGGGTTAAGCCTCTGCCTTCGGTTCAGGTCATGATCCCACGGTTCTGGAATCGAGCCCTGCATCGGGCTCTCTGCTCAGAAGGGAGCCTGCTTCCTCCTCTCTCTCTGCCTGCCTCTCTGCCTACTTGTGATCTCTGTGTCTCTGTCAGATAAATAAATAAAATCTTTAAAAAAAAATTTGAATGTCAGATCTTTACTAAATATATATATGGTTCAATATAAGTGTTTGGTGACTGATTTAGAAGAGAGCCAGAGAAGAATTTAAAAGTACCGTTTTTATCTTGTAATGAGGACATATCAGCATATGTTTCTTTCAGAAAGAAGGGAAGCTTTATACAAACAAATGTAGTTGTGGATAAAATTTAAAATCTTTGTAATTTAATTCTGCAAGTGATCCAACCTCCACCCTATTTCCACCTTCTACTTCCTTTGTATGTCTGCCCTGCAATTCTTCCCCAACAGGTAAGAAGTTTCCTCCGTTGTATTCTAAGATGCATAAGTGCCTCAGAGAGCTTGGACTGTGCTCTCTAAGGTATGTTTTCAGTATTTTTTTTTTCCACAATGGACAATTTGGCATAATCACAGCATTTGTTTTTATGCAAGTCATCTTCAGTAAGTGCTAAGTTTTATTCACTCATTCTCCTCACTATACTTCTAAAAAAAATATGTGTCCAGTCTTTCAAGATATAATATACTGCAGTCTTTTAAAAACAGTGCCTTAGTTAACTTGAGAGTTGCAATTAATTTTGATATTTTACAAGAAATTATTCAATAATATTCATGTAATAATTTAGGATTACTCCCTCAGTGTTGGGACATTTCTGTGTATATCACTTAGAGCTACAAACAAAAATACCATTTTGGGCTGGTTGGGGTTGAGGAGATAGATTTATCAACAAGAGCAGTCTGGCAAATCATTAAAAAAAAAAAAGCCCTGATTTGTAATTTTTTTCCAATTTTTTTGGTGTATAAACTTCTACTGAAATTGATTTCAAGCTTCCAACTGGAAACCACTGAAGGTGGAGTTGAGGAGAGATGAGCATGACAGACTGTCACAACCTGTTAGGAGTGGTCTGAGTCCGCAAAGCAAGGCATGTTCTAGAAATCACATCTCCAACCCAGGAGGTGATAGACAGAATAAGTGAATATAGAGGAGGCAAAGGAGACAGAAAAAGAAATATCAGCAATGACAAAGTAAACCAAGAGAGAGCAGTGAAACAAAAGTCAAAGGGAAAAGCATTTGGAGAGTTGTATTGTATCAAGAAAGCCTGACAATATGTGGAGGAGATAACGAACTGACAGGAGAGGATAGGAGTTTCATAGGAATAGGAAGCCAGGTAAGTAAATAAAAACCCACACATTCCTCAGTTATTGAAAACAGGAACCCAGTTTAATTCATGATTATACCTGTTCTGTCAGAACTTTACTTTATCATAGGGTAGGATCAAATCTGAGATCTTCAATGACAAAAGAAGGGACATTTCATTTTTACTCAATATCCTTCATTCTGAGTTCTCTTTAAGGAGAATGGTGATGACTTTCAGAGAAAAAAAGGCCTTGCTAGATTCTTGTAATTCATTGAATTTACTTATTTCTAAATAGTACAAAACAGAATAAGTTATATTATAAAACAGAAAATCTTCCCTTCATGTTAGAAAAAAAAAAAAAGAAAAGACAGCAAAAGAGCTCATTTATTTGTTACTATCTTTTTATGGGGAATGTAAAACAAAGCAAACCCTCACCTATTTGAATGAAGGAGAAAAACTGATTGTCTTTAATATAAATGATATATGTGGGTATATGGGCATGTTTCTATTTATTATGTTATATTAAACAATTTATATAACATTCTTTATAAGTCATTGAGTATTTATGAACAATTTAAAATATGTCCCATTAAACATACATACATTCTCATTTACAAGCACATATAATGTTTTGGTTATTAAATCATACACTGTGATAAACTTTGTAATCATTACTTCTTACTATAAGCCTCTGAAACTGGATCTCCTATTATCTCATTTAACACTAAGAATATGAGTAGCATTTTTTTTATTATATTGAGTTAATATTATTAAGGCACATGTGTCTATGTTCTATAACTTCTTTCACTTGCAAGCATAGCAATTTGATGGTCTAGTTCTTTATTTAACAAGCATATCAGTTTAAACAAAGTCCCAGAGATTGTCAGAGGCAGAGCCAAAACATGGACTTAAGTTTATTGGATACTGATTTCTGCAGTTAAACATCATACTATGAAATAGTCATTCCTTCATTCTACAGACATTTATTGAAGGCTGAGTAGATAAAAGGCACCATACCAGATGCTAAAAAGCAAATTCCAAGAGGGGACAGAGTCTTCTTCCTTCATCAGTGTCAAAAAACCTGACAATGAAAATAAACATGGTAACAAGGAATACAGTACAGTATGAAACATAGAAGCATTTCATGAAGTCCTTAGGTAAGTTCCTAAAACTTTCAGAAATGCTTCTCAGAGAAAGAAGTACGTACTGTCCCTGAAACAAAGGTAGACATTCATCAGATACCAGTCCAAGAGAAGGTAGACGGAATCCACGGGCTATTTCAGAATCTGCTGTGCTGGCTTTCTAAAAGCTTGGAGAAGTGTTTAGAAACTGATAAAGGAAGAGGGCATTTAGATTGTGATGATGAATTCCAGAGGCTGATGGGGTTAGGCACAAAAAAGTGGAAAAAATGCAAGCTTAGGATATCCACCTAATAAGTTGCTGAGAAGCTCTACTAACTTTGTTTTGAATTTAAAATCACTTTTCATTCCCACACCAAGGTCAGTGGACTAAAGCATCATCAGGATGGTGTTTTACCACATTCATCTCCTTCAAACTGAGAGGATGGCCTGCTTTATATCTCATTTAGAATGCCCAGGAATGTCTGAATTGCCTATTACACCATGCGAAGAAGATGTTCTCACTTAGAAATAATATAGAGCCATGCCTCAAGAGCTATTTTCAAGATTTGTTATCTTAGGGAATATGACAACCTAACAAAATTTGGTGACCAGGTAAGGAAGAAAACAATCATCCAAACCCTGCAGGATATAAGCATGACAATAAGGGGATTAATTCTCTACAATTTGTTTACTATTGATCAGTTCTTTTAGAACACCCTTGCAATACAATATTCAAGCACTGAAATTGTCGAGAATTAAGAACTCTAATTAGAAGTATTGTTGAATCAGCAGTGAACACACAGAGGCTAAGGTAAGCTAATAACAGGAGCATTTTATTAAGACATAAGTCACAGGTTGACCTGCTTCCAACTATACCCACAGCTAAGTGATGCAGCAGCTAAAATCCTGACAAAGCAAGTCAAAGGACCATCGGACTGTCCTAAGCAGAGCTAATTCTAAAAAGAAGCACTTTTCAAAAGAGCAGTACCTAGCATTCTTTGTAGAAACCTTCTTTTAGATGTCATCTCCTAACAAGCAACTCTCAGCCCACTTAATTAACGATTCACAACACAAAGTTGCAGATAGATGAATAAAATTTAGGGAATATTTTATATTTTTGCAGAACTATGTGAAAGAACAACCAAAAAGAAATGGGATGGAATGAAAAGTAGGGGACTTTAAGGAAAAGCAAGAAGGATCAATGACAGCAAGAAAAGGGGAGTAAAGAAGAATTGAAATGTGAAAAATTTTCAGTGATACACATGATGAACTGTTAGTCTGCGGTGCCCTCAAGCAAATATGCTTGTTGTTTACAATCTTACATTTGTTGACTCCATCAATGTTTAAAGTGAGTTTACTGTAAATGCAAAGAAATCATTTAAGAAAGTACCTTTTTTTCCTAAACATGTTTATTTATTTATTACCTTTGTTGCTTTCTCTTTTAAAATGATATTGATAGGAGAAAACTTGCCTATACAGGAAAGCTTTACGTGATATTGGTTTATTTTAAGTGGCGTCTGGATTATTCTGCCAGTTTCTCAATATGCTCTTAATTCACCTCGGTATGAGAAAACTAAAGACAATTCAGATTTGCTTATGGTTAGGTAATATGTCCCATTTTTTTAATGTATGCACAAATCTTATATTCACAGGCTTCAGACCAAGTCTAAAGATATATGTTTATTTAATTGACCAAATTTCCCCATATAATATAGCAAGTCATTTTTAAAGAATTATTTAACATAAAACTTTAGGACTTCAGAGATAATCTAATGCAGGTCCTTTATCCATATGAAAATGTGAGGGCTTTCATGCTTGAGGAGTTCAAGGTCACCACATTAAGTAAGGGCAAAATGCAGTAGACAAAAAGTATCTGGACTGGTGTCCTGTGTCTCCATCTTCCGCTGTATTTCTCATTTTAACATTGCATTAAGTGTGAGTTACCTCAGATGAAGGATGTATGCTCTGTGCTGATTTGCGAGTGACACAATTCAGCTTCTTTATCTAATGTGTAGTCCACAATCATTTTCTAGCTGACCCCTTCCAGAAATTAAATTTTGAGAGATTTTTATGAATCACTTTAAGAGTTTTATAACTTTACTGAGGTTTTTCAGCATTATTTTTAACCTCTGATACATTTCTTCTCAAAAAATATCAAGTGCTTCATGTCTCTCTTAGAAAAGTGTACCAACTACTTTATGATTGTATTTTATTTTTAAGAACATGGTTTATAAAACCATGGGTCAATTTTTTTAAGATGAATGACAGAGGCCAATGTCTTAAAAAGATGAAAAGCAATAAACATTTGTTCCCTTTGACAGAAAGAAATATCTGGAGGAAAATCACAAAGCCATTAGAAATCTTAGAAAGTGTGCTGGTTTAGAGGCATTTTCTGTGAATACAGTCTTCATATATTCTGACAACCAGGCAATTAGTTGAGTGTGAAAAATGTGAATTATGCTTTTTTTTTTTTTAATTTTTGTCTTCCTTGGGTCTGCCTCAGAACACAGAGCAAGAAACTATGTGGTTTCATGTAATCGATCATGTACAGATGGCACTTACCCAATTAAGCTGCGTTTTTGCCAAAGTGAAATGGTAAGCCAAGATGAGAACAAAGAAGAGAATTAATAACAGAGTATGATTGCATGTATTACCTCCCATGATCGAAGACAGTGCCATTATCTTAATATTTCTCACAGTTGGTTTGAGAATTTCTGGGATGAAATCTGAAACTGGTCCCTATTCAAAGAGGGCAAAGAGGCCACTCCAATTTGGTAACTGACAGGTTTAACACACAAGAGAATTTACATATAAGGCTTGTCTTGGGGACTGCAAGACCTAATGATTTCTACATCCACCTGCCAGAATTTTGAAAGTTCTTATAGAGGCTTTAATGGAGTTGTCATATATTCAGTCCAGATGGTCTCAACAACCCATGGCTCTCCCAAGGCTGTGTCCTTGAAAATACCTACTACTGTGAGATGGTGGATGGAACTTATATCCCAAGGACAGAGTGCGTGTTGGGGATCCTCCAGTTTACTCGGGCCAGCTTGCAGGTCAACTGGAGGTCAAATGCCCTAGATGACCTCCTTTAACACTCATAGCTACTACTTGTCCTGTCTTTATGCACCACCAAGAATATTTTTTTACAGTATATAAAATTGAAAATAATTGGGATGTGATTGTTGCTGTCACTACAACAAATGATTTGTTCCCATGAGTCCTTTACATAGTGTTCAGATTCAGTACAATTACCATACTCAAGTTGGTGAGAAAACCACAAAGCAGGGACTCCCAGGTGGCTAGTGGGTTAAGCCGCTGCCTTCAGCTTAGATCATGATCTCAGACTCCTGGGATTGAGTCCTGCATCTAGCTCCTTGCTTAGTGTGGAGCCCACTTTTCCCTCTGCCAGCTGCTCTCTCTGCTTCTGCTCTCTCTCTGACAAATAAAATCTTTAAAAAAGCACACACAAAGCAATAAGCTCTACTTATGGAGAACCATGTTCTGGAATTTTCCTGAGGGCCTGGGAAGTGCTTAAGTGCACACAAAAGTCATGTCTTACAGCACAACATGGAAATTTGTGCATCCAGGACACTCATGATTCTCTCTTTAAAAATATGGAAAAAGGAGAAATTCCTTCAGAAATCTGATTTACAAATGATGCAATGATCTGGGAAGCCATAAACAAGATTACTCATTTTTTAAAAAATTTTGATCAAATCTATTAGAGTTTACTTGATATTGCTGCCTGCATTCTGTGTGTGTGTGTGTGTGTGTGTGTGTATGTGTGTGTTTGTCTGTCTCTCAATTTAGGATTATACCAGAATACCAAAAGACTTTTGTAAAAACTTCCCATAATTTCTTCACATTTATTTTATTAAAGATTTAATTTCAGAATATGCCAGCAAAACAATTGCCAGTATTTTTGAAAATTTACTATTGGTCACCCATTGTTGTAAGCTATATCTCAAGTAGAGAGCTCTTTCAGGGCAATGAGAACTTAAATTGACTAGCAGATATATGTATTGTAAGCAACTCTTATGTGTGTGTATTTTATTTAACATAACTTAATGGAAATTGATGGCTTTTTAAAGAAACCTAGGTATCTGATGAAACTCTTTTCAAAGATACCAAAACAGATACTCTATAATAGATGCATTTTCTTGAACAGTGCCATTTAACTGCATGTAATAGTGATTGAAAAATTTCTGGGAATTTTATTTATACAGGATAGTGGAAGTTATGTTTGATGATTGAACCAGGAACTAAAACTGGAAGAACTTTGAAAGACATTTCAGAACTCTCTTAGTTCTCCTGATATGTTATATTTTTTGTTCAATTGTTATTATTTATTAAGACTTTAAACAAAATGAAAAGCAGGTAATAGAAGTTTATAAAAAGATATACAGGAAGGTAAATTAATCAATTAGAAGTAGAGAGTAAGTGTTACGCTGGGAAGACACCATGAGATAATTCTTATGCCTTATGAAATCTTAAAGCATGTACTATGCATGTAAGAGTGTTTTGTTTTTCGTTTTTTTTCATTTATCATTTTATTGCCCCCTGATTTTTTTCCCCCAAAGTATTAGATGTTATTTGGATTTCTTTAGCTGGAAGAGTCAAGTAAAAGACAGATGGGTGAAAAAAACCTACAGATATATTTCTCTGGAAAGAAGTCTGATGAAACATTCACTAAAAATTAATTCATCAAATAACAAAGGTCTATTCTCAGCATTTCTCGGAGTAGGAAGATAAATTCTCCTGCTGCCAGCAATTCTAAAAATTGCCATTACCGATTTGACCCTTCCAAAACCTACAATTATACCACACATTGGAAACATACAGAATTGTTCTCAAGTGAAACTAGTATCAATATTGGATTACCAGAAAAATAAGACTCTTGGAAGAAGACAAAACTTTAATGAGAAAAACCTGAATATATGGTTTTGATTGTACTTCTACAAATATAATCACATATATGCTATATAACAGTAACAGTAAATTTGAAGATATTAATAGTAAATTTGTGTGGTTAGATCCAAATAAAGTGAACAAGGATAACAAGTAAACAATCTGTCAAGAAGGAGGAGGAATGGATGAAAACTGAATAAGCTCTAATATTTAAAAAATCCATCTCTAGTAAAGTCTGAAGAGCCATTAAGCTTAGGATTCTCTGATCTAGTCTCAAAGGCTACCACTTAGTCTTGACCTTGTACTTTATCATCCATCATGGAAAATGACTATAGTAGCCCGACAACGACATGGAAGCTAAGATCATTTTGAGTAGAGCTCTATTTCACTGAACCCTGTACTTGCATTAAAATTTTCACGACACAGTGAATTACTTTCTACAAAATGACCTATGTCTTTAGCAGTGAATGTACAAGATTTTTAAAAAGAAAAGAAAAAGTAATGTTACGCTTTTTAAAAAAAAAATACCTTGATCTTTTCTTCTGTGTCTATCATATTTGTCTTTCTCTATGTAGCTGTTTTTGTTTGTTTGTTTGTTTGTTTGTTATTCTGTATGCTCAGGGATGATTCCTCTGTGGACCTTAAGTTTCCTCTGGCAAGTATAGTCACACAAACATACTGAATGACTGATTTATAGTTTTAAATTTTCTGGTATACAGCAAATGCAAAGAATATGTCATGGCTCAACCAGGAATAGCTAGAAGGTAGGAGCAAAGGCACATAGCATAAGCATGGCAGCTGAGGTCACATAATCCTGGTGGCACCAGGGAAATTCAAATACTCCTAGACGATAACCACTAAAAAAAAACTTGGATTCCTTACTTTATTTTTTTTTTAAATTTATGTATAATAGGCCCTTCGTTAAAATGTGTCTCTTTAGGACAAGTGTCACACATCTTCCAGTTTGGTAGTAAGACACATTTTGATGACTCAAAATGATAACTTCAGAGCCATTCCTCCATACTGTGTAGCACTAAAAATGTCCAAAGAAAAAGAAGTTTCTGAGGTTTTGATAAGAGCTAACTCTCAAACTAGGGGTTCTGGGATATCTCCAGTGGACATAAGCAGGCACGAGATGTATTTTGCAATACATAGGAACAAAGGGACATACCAAAGAGTTAATTGCTAGGTTCATATAAAGAGAAGTTACTAGGGGTTTCAACAAGTCAACCACATATTTTTTTAAATATTTTATTTATTTATTTGACAGAGATCGCAACTAGACAGAGAGGCAGGCAGAGAGAGAGGGGGGGGCGGGGGAAGCAGGTTCCCTGCTGAGCAGAGAGCCCAATGCGGGGATCCCAGGACCCTGGGATCATGACCTGATGGTTAAGGCAAAAGCCTTAACCCACTGAGCCACCCAGGCACCCCACAAGTCAACCACTTGTAAGAAACTTTATAAATTGAGCACTAATTCTTTGGCTTAAGGTGACTTACTATTAGCTTTCGGGAGCAATCGTTTATTAAAATTCTTTTTAATACATTTTTTTCCATTGCAATGTTAAGTTAAAATAACTCTCATTTTTGTTATTAAACACTTATGCTTCCTAAATTGTTTATCTCTATATTTCCTTCAATCATAACTTCATCAAGTTTTATATTGTTTCTCATTACTTAATGCATACATAAATTTATTGGGAAATTTTTATTTTATATTGCTTTGCAATTATGTTTAAACGATTTGCTACAAATGTAGTTCGTCTTTTCATTTGGCAATAATTACTTGCTTATCTTCAAATAAGCTCAATCTAATTATATTTTTAATTTATGAATTACATAGCACTAGCTATACTCATTTACTGTTTGAAAATAATTCATTGACTTATATAAAAATATAATAAGTAAGTCTCAATTTCTACATGATATCTTTATTTACTTGGATATTTATATAAATAAAATTCAGATTTCTCTAGATGCCTAAAAATTATTGAGTGATGAGTAAAGCTGTTGTAACATTGTTTCCTCATTTTTCATTATATCTATCACTTTAATTTATTTTGTTTCCTAACCAGCAAGTGTACTCATAATAACATGTCAATATCTTCCTTCCTCTTGTATCTAAAATGGATCCCAGCTCTTCAATTTTAGAGATCATTGCAAAAAGGAAAACAAAAGTAGCTAGTCAGCAGCTCTCCTTTAAATTTGGGGGAAAAAGCCAACTGACAAGATATTTTGGTATTCTAGAGGGAAAATAGTGTGGAAGAAGAATATTTAAGGGTGCCTGGGTGGCTCACTTGGCTAAACAACTGCCTAAGGCTCAGGTCATGATCTGGAGTCTTGGAATCAAGTCCCACATCGGGCTTCCTGCTTGGCTGGGAGACTGCTTCTCCCTGTGACCCTCTCTTTTCTCATGCTCTCTCCTTCTCCTTCTTTCTCTCAAATAAATAAATAAAATCTTTAAAAATATATATTTAAGACAGAAGGAGAACTGAAGTGCAAATGTGGCAGAAAATTTCAGGGAATGGAAAATTGAGGTAATATTCCATAGCAGAGGAAAACTGGATGTTTCATCCAAATGTGATAAGAGCTAAAAGAGATGTACCGATGGTAAATACTTGATAAATACTGAAGAATTTTCAACTCAAGATTTTAAGATGGCTCATCAAGTACATGCACTGCCATTTCCTTTCCTACAAATTTATGATAATTTTAGAAAAGATATGAGGCAAAATGTATCTTAACCCCAAATTTACAAGAATTATTTATGCAAAGAAAGTAGGTATAATCTTCAAAAGATTGAACATGAGAAGAAAATATTTTAGGCTAAAATGTGCTGCAAAATGTGATTCATGAGGAAACTCCATGCCCAAAGGTTGTAGATAAGAGTAGTATAAAAGGATTCAGGATCAAACAAAAATATGATTACTTGGGAAAAGAGCAGCTAGGCAAGACATCAGGCCAACCTCTCTGCATCTGTCCCTGACCTCTGGACAAGTGGCAGCAATAAAACTATTTTCTATAGTGTTTTCTGACCTCTGGGATTATGAACTCTATCAATTGCCCAGGGAGCTAGAGGACCCTATGAAGAGGAACATTCTATACAGACATCAAAGTAGAAAACTCTGTAGATATCTCAACTCATGGCATGATTTAACCTTCTGTTCTCTCAATAGACTAACAATATTTGCATTCAACAGCCATCTATCATTTTTTTTAACTAACTTTAAACTTTTTTCTCATTCTAAATGATTGTTATATCTTTATTATTGATTATATTAGTTATGTATTCTGAATCCTAATTTAATATTTTGGCATAGTTTTTTTCCAAATATTTCTCTTAGTATTTCATTGATATTTTAATTTTTGTGTATTTAAAATAATGTCTAAATTTTGAAAGATTTCCAAAAAACTTTCTTTAGCATTTTAGGTTTTTTTTTTTTCTATGATACATAAATCTTCCTATGTGTTGTTAAGTCTAAAAGAAATATTAATAAGTAAGTCTAAAATAAATACTAATTTAAAATATTCTATATTAGACTTTTAAAATATGTCAATATGAGATTTAGGACAACAGAAACTAATTAGAAGAAAAAGTTTTATCTGTGTTAATAGAGGAGGAACTAAAACACGGCATATCTCTAGAATAGAATGCTTTAATGTAAAAATTATACCTATATACATAGGTAGGTAAATAGATTGATAGGCTGATAGAATGATAGATCAAGAGACAGACAGAGAGACTGAGATGTGCATGTATATGTGTGTGTGTGTGTTTATGAATGGCATGATCATCATTCCAACATATATTGTTTACTGGATCTCTCTTTTTTTCTTTAGAAAAATAGTATGATGTTTATGTAAGTAAAAATTTAAAAAATTAAGAGAAAAGGAATCTGACAATTTGAACTTGAATACTGTAGAGTGGTGAATAACATCTCTAAAACTTTAAATTTTCAGGATTTACATATGAAATCTTGCTTTTACATTTATCTAAAGAATACCATCTTCTGCTGGCTTCTACTTTTCATCTTTTTTTTTTTTTAAAGATTTTATTTATTTATTTGACAGAGAGAGATCACAAGTAGATGGCGAGAGAGGCAGGCAGAGAGAGAGAGAGGGAAGCAGGCTCCCTGCTGAGCAGAGAGCCCGATATGGGACTTGATCCCAGGACCCTGAGATCCTGACCTGAGCCAAAGGCAGCGGCTTAAACCACTGAGCCACCCAGGTGCCCTACTTTTCATCTTTTAAAAAAGGTTCATTTATTTATTTGAGAGAAAGAGAGAGAGAGCACACATGAGTAGGGGAAGCGGCAGAGGGAAGAAGGTGGGAGAGAATCCCAAGGAGACTCCACGCTGAACATGGAGCCTGACATGTGGCTCAATCCCAGGACCCTGAGAACATGACCTGAATCCAAACCAAGAGTTATATGCTTAATGGACTGAACCACCCAGGTACCCTTACTTTTATCTTTTGATTGATCAACTTGTTGATTGATTTTCAATCTTTTGCAATTCTTTTGTATCCATCTGGTAAATGTTAGATATATTGTTGTCTTAACTTTTCTTTTTCATAAGAAAAAGAGGTTTCTTAGGTTACCACATGCATTTTCATGATTCTTGTACCATCTTATACACTAAAATTTGCCAAATTAATATTTCTAGCTCCAGTACTTTCGTGGTTCTCCATACCTATTTCAGTCACTTAAGAGAATTCTGTTAATTTTTATCAGATGTTCCCAAACATACACGAATGAGTCAAGCTTCACTAACTGCCTGAACTTTCTCAAGGCCACAGCGCTAATATAGTGTGGGGGGCAGCAGCAGAGAAGTTTGCCAGCACCTATTCCAGGAAAGAAAACCAAATGCCCCAGAAAGTAAAATGCTGACATATGATTTATGGCATCACACAGTGAGGAAATTAAGAGACATAAGACATCCAATCACAGTTTCATTTGACTTTAACTTCTTACCTGATAGACAGTTTTCTTCTCATAAACAAGGAAACAAATTTAATTTCTAAACAAAGATGGATTACTTACAAGTATTTGAAAGTGTTGTTTGTCTCCCTCTTCCTTATAAATAGACGAATTATTTTCTTACAAAAATCCATAAACCTTGGGTTAACTTAAGACCAATAGAAAATAAATGTATTTTGCAAAGATTATGAAAAAAAAATAAAAAATAAACTTAGAAGCTTAAGAAGCCCCATGTGAAGATTTTCCTAAAGATTTCCAAATTTAAAAAAATAACATGTCAGATCTCATGCATATCTGGGACATCAGATAAATCAATTATTCTCAAAACACTATAGACATAAAATGTCAAAATTCTAAGCTTAATTCCATTATATGATGTATGCAAATTACCACATCTGGAATGGTTGAAATTCAATATGTTCATATGTAGCTAATATTTTATTTAACCCCTACAATAATATAGCATTCTGTAACTGAAGTCCTTGAGGACAAACTAGCTCTGTATTTCCATTTCAGTTGTATTCCATGTCAATTCTATGTATTTCCATGGTCAATTAAGGAGGAAGAGAGGGACATCTGGGTGGCTCGGTTGGTTAAGTGACTGTCTTCAGTTCAGGTCAGGATGGCAGGATCCTGGGTCGATTCCTGCCTCAGGCTCCCAGTTCAGCAGAGAACATGTTTCTGCCTCTACCTCTGCATGCCACTCCCCTGCTTGTGTGCTCTCTCTCTCTCTGTCTCTGACAAATAAATAAATAAAACTTAAAATATATAAGGAGGAAGAGATGGTAGAAATGTCTGATAGTAATCTAAAATCTATTCTTTTTTTTTAAGAATTTATTTATTTATTTGACAGACAGAGATCACAAGTAGGGAGAGAGGCAGGCAGAGAGAGAGAGGGAGAGAAAGAGAGAAGGAGGCAGGCTCCCTGCTGAGCAAAGAATCTGAGGTGGGGCTCACTACCAGGACCCTGGGATCATAACCTGAGCCAAAAGCTGAGGCTTTAACCCACTGAGACACCAGGCGCCCCTCTAAAATCTATTCTAAATGGTGGTGGAAATATTTGTGTACAAGAAATTATTATGATTAGTATGGGAGAAAGGCTTTTAAGATGTTGTGAATTAACCCAAATTTCTATGCACTTCAAGGAATCACGTCCAGGTAAGTCCAGAACTTTAGTTACAATCAGGGTTCAGAGAAGCATAACCACTAGACATACTATATAAAATTTTTTTTCCAGACATTGTTGAATTAGTTTGTGTATATATATAGTTTGTATATATCTTATTTGTCCTTTATTATTTTGTAATCTTATTTTGATTAATCAAGTTAGATCAGGAAACATCATAGTCTGTTAATAGTATATTCAGTTTTGCTTTTAGTCTTACTAAAAGCAACCATATCCTTCATTCATATTTAAACTCAAGAGACAAATATACAAGAAATTTGGAGAATAAAACCCATTACATTATATGTCCTTGATCACAACTGATTAATAGCCAACCCAACCTTCATTCCCTTTTTCTCATTTTAGTGGTTTTTCTTAGCCAAGCCACTAACATTTATGTGCTTATAATGCTATTTTAATCGTTTAATGAAATGCTCTTACGTATACATTACTGCTATAATTTAATTCTCCATGTTAGTAATTAATATTATTTCATAGTTAATTTTATATTTTCAACCTTTACAACCTGATATTTTTACTCAGTTTATCATTACCTGTCATAGACATAACTAAAATCAATAATAGATTTTTTTGTGATTTTTTTACTTATCTGTGCAAAAAATACATTTATCCCTTGTGAATATCCTTTTGCAGTTGCAGTTTTGTAACAATTTTTCCTTTATTCAGACATCAACTTCCACTTAGGGTAGCCCAAAAATAATAAGTGATACATATATTCCTAGATTAAAATAAATTATTTATTAGTTTTTTCAATACTAGAATTCCAAATATATTAAAGTATTTTAACATCCATAGCAATTGTATGATTCATCAGGATTACTGAAATTTGAAACACATTTGAAATCATAGAAATGTAGTATGTCTTTAGTGACTTAGAAAATAGAGAAATCCCCTTATTGATAAATGCTTGATAAACTCTAAATGTATAAAACCATGTACAAAGACAAACTTATAAGTAAGACAAAATGTATAGTAGTAATATTTGCTTTTATGGTTTCTTTGGCTTAAAACGAAGGAGATTTATAAACAGCTTTATATTAATGAGCTATTTCCTGGGTAGCAGAATTTTGCTCTTTCTATCTCATTGTTAAATCTGTAATTTAAGCTATGCATGTATGTTGTTGTTGTTGCTATAAATGCAGAATATTACTGTATATGTATTTTCTCTTTTTTTAAGATTTATTTTAGAGAGAGAGTGTGTGTGTGTGCAACTGGGGGTAGGGCCAGAGGGAGCGGGGAAGCAGACTCCCTGCTGAGCACAGAGACCACACAAAGGTGGGGGGGGGGGCTCCATCTGTGGACCCTGAGATCATGACCTGAGACAAAACTGACCCTGACACTCCCCTTATGATTTTATCAATAACATGTTCTTTTTACTTTTTTCTAGATTAATTTATAGTAAGAGTGCAATGTATAATATATATAACATACAGATGCATGTTAATCAAATGTTTATGTTATGGGTAAGGCTTCTGATCAACAGTGAGTTACTGGGAATTAGTTTTTGGGAAATCAAAAGTTAAACACGGATTTTTTTATTGTGTGGGGGGTTGACAGCCCTAACCCCCAGATGGCTATACTATATTTTTGACTCCTAGAATTAAACCAATAAGGGTGTCAGAGGCATATATTATTAAACTCACATAACTGCTTCACTTCAGTTGCACCATAACAACTAACTCTAAATTTAGTGGTTTAAGGCAACAAAGATATATTATCTTACCCGTGCATTATCACAGGTAAACTTCTTATCTCAGTACTGTCTTTAAGCCTATACTTTTTTTTTTTTTTTTTTTAATTTTAAGTTATTGGCTTCTGTTTCCTTCCTGGCCCTCAGCACTTTGCCTCGATTTAATAGCAGCTTCTTGGGAATCATCTCAAATGTTTATATGAAGAAGCAATGCCTTTAATTCAATTTTGAATAGTCTGCTCCAGCCTTTATTAAGTGGAACACCAGTAGCATCCTGCTAAATCTTCAGTTTCACAGTACTTCTTATGTCATTCAGTTCTGAGTATAGAATTAGTTGGTGAGCTGAATTGCTTCATATAATGATGCACTTAGTCAACTCTCAGTTGGTGGCTGGTGGCAGAGAGGTTCTAACTTAGGAGGAATTCTATCCTCCCCCATCTCTGTTTATGGATAGAATACCTCCAGACCAAGGAGGTCTTTCTCATAGAATTTGATTGAGAGTGTAATAAAGGAAAAATCATATATATATATATATATTTTTTTTTTGAAAGGTATGCTGTCATTTCCCTTTCAACATAATTAAAATGAAGTCTGCCACTTTTTTCTCAAGCTTTGTACTGAGACAAAGCTTGGAAATGCACTTTTATTTTCATCTAGTAAAGTTGTTGGCTAGGTACTGGTGGTTCTGCTGTTAAGGAAGAAAATGCTAAGGAAAAAAGTACAGTGAGTACTACAAAAGTTAAGATTTTCAAATAAATACAACATGAAATTTAAAAACCTTGAAATAATTTAAATTTATGACCTTTTTTGAAGGTCTCCCCCAAAGCTATATCTAAATATAGAAAAAAATTAATAAAAAAAGTATAGATACACATGATAGATATATATAGATATAAATAAATAAAAGTAATAAAATGTGCAAAAATAGACAACAAAATTTAAAATAAGGCAAATATATTCTTTCTCTCACTCACATGCATGGACACCCTCTTGATTTAGCTATAAATCTTTCAAGTTATCTTAAAATGCCTTAGAAGTATTTGTGAATAAGTGGCCTGAGAAAATAAATAGATACATTTCTTGCTTTTCAGAAATTCCACCAAATTTTGTCTATACTTTCCAATATTCCTTCAGCACTCTTAGTGAGATGTCTTGACTAATATGCCTGTCATTCAAAAAAGAAACTCATTTTGGATTGTGAAGTGGTTTGTGCATTAATGCCATGAAAGCAGAAGAATGAACACAACAACTAATTAGAGAAATTAGATCCCATTTGCTGCCTGAATCCCAAAAGAGAATTCATTGTTGTATATAATTTAACTTAAAGAGACAACAAAGTAATTTATGCATTTCTGTTTTCTGAAGTACAATGGATACATTCAATCATCCTTAAGCTTCGATCCTTTTAGGCGGCTTGTGTCAGAAACCATATGAACCTGTCAAGAATATGTATAAATTGGGAGAACTTCCCAACATATTTCAAAATAGAAAATGAACACACCACTTGTAAATAATGATTTTTTTCTTTACCACAGAATTCAAAGTCAATCCAGGGGGGCTGGATAAAGAACTCACAGCAAAACAATATATTTAAATAAAACTGCAATCAAAGAGAAGAAAGTCTGAAGTTTATTTTATGCCATATTTTATTTATTAAAAAGATTTATTTATTTATTTATTTGAGGGAAAGAGAGAGAGAGAAAGAGTGAGCACAGCATGTGCAGGAGCAGGGCAAGAGGGCAAGGGGGATAGAGAGAGAGAATCTCCAGCAGACACCCAAGGAGGAGCTCCATCTCCCTATGCCAAGACCACAACTTGAGCTGAAATCAAGAGCCAGCTGCTTACCTGATTGAATCACCCAGAGACCCTTATGTTAAATTTTAGAACTAAAAATTATTGGTTTAAGATATTTTTGTGATCTTTTTGTGAAAGCAGTCTAAACAAACTTGGAGTGGGATGGATTACAAAGATAGTACAATGAGATTCTAATTTTAATTTAAATAAAGATATAGCATATAGACAATTTTATATTTATTTATGATCAAGTTACTAAAGAGTACTTTAAGATTTAAATTTCTATTAAATATTCCTAAATTTTAACTGAAATTTAAATTTATTCAGAAAACACAGTATTTCCCAACACCCTAATTTTTCTATTTAGTTCCTTTTATCTTCTTTATCTTTTTATCTTCTAATAGTTCTTTTTATCTCATTGAATTATATGGATCTATAGTGAAAGTTCAGAGAAACCTATGAATTAGTTATACTTATTTGACGGAAAAGTTTGTGCAAATGCACAGCACAAAACCAGAGAAGATAAGCAGTGATTTTATCTATCCTGATAAAGTTTGCATTACCAAAGTTAAAACTCTCCATCTTTACCCACAGGCTTATGTAACATGAGCAAAGATAGAGTAGTCTCATATATGTAAACCTTGATTATGGTTTTGGCTTTATGGGAAAAGGTAATGTCATATCTCATCCTTTAGTCAGAAATGATTGCATAAATATTAACTGGAATAAGTGCAACCTATATTACCTTTTCCAAATTCCTATTAAACCGTAGTACTAGTCCTACCTCAGCATAGAAAAGATGAAATTTTTTTTATTCCTGACTTTTTCTTGACACCACTTGACATTTAATGATCTACAATCACAAAAAAAAAAAAAAAATTGTTGTAAGAATCCTATGCTTATAGATTTTCCAAGCCCATGCTGTTCAAGTCTAAACTCATTACCCTTCCCCATAACTAAAATGAACAAATCTCCTTTAATTTGTATTTTTAAACTCTTTATCACTATCTCAATATAATATTTTTTCCATAATGGACTAGAGTCCTTACCTTAAAAAAATGAATACTTTTAATTTTGTTATCTAACAAATATTACATAAGCAGTTTTTGATTGGTTTAAGTGATTTAAATTATATATGCACATGAAAATATTCAGAGTGACCATTAAAATGATTTACAAAGCCAAGTTTTAAAAGGTAAATCAAACAAAATGAGGAAAAACCCATGCAACCCAAAAGAAGACACTAAAGTAGGAGGAAAAATTCTCAACATACAAAACAAACAAACAAACAAAAAAAACAATCACAAAACTGGTTAGGACAATAAGATGGTAAAAATACATGAAAATATATTAGTGGCTAAATGATAGTATAACTAAATGCAAAAAATATAAAAAGATTATCAACGACAATTAATAAACAAAATCCACATATATGCTATTACAAGAGAGACATAAAAACAGGAGAATGGAAGGAAAGAAAAAAAGGTAAAATATATGTCAGATTAACACTAACAAAGAAGTCTGGTCTATATAAAAATCACACAAAGAATATTGCAAGCTAAAAAGAAGAGCATTAATTAAGTTCAGCAGTAGGGCACCTGGGTGGCTTAGTCAGTTAGGCATCTGCCTTTGGCTCATGACATAATCTCAGGGTTCTGGGACCCAGCCCAACTTAGGCTCCCTGCTAAGTGGGGAGTCTTCACTCCTTCTCCTTCTGTCCTTCCATCCACTTTTGCTCTCTCTCTAGTTCACTTTTTCTCTCAAATAAATAAATGAAATCTTTAAAAATATAAATAAAGTTCAGGACTAATTCCATAATCATAAGTGTGTCAGATGAAAATATACACATGAATATGTATATTCTCAATATAATATATTGAATTATGCCCAAAATTTTCAGAAATACAACAAATTTGTTATCATGTAGGAAGATATTGACAATTATCCTTATTGTTTGATGAGTAAAACATTCATAAAGTCATAAGGATTTACATTAGTTCTACAACACAATTGATGAATTTATGTATAATGAAAATATCTAAGACATTAACCAGAATATATATTTTATTTTCAAACACAATTATAATGAATATTTATAAAAAGTAATAAATTGGGACAAAAACATTCTCAGGAATTATAAAGAATAGATTCTAATTTGTCTATATTTTCTGAACACAAAGATTAAATTGGGCCAATAAAAGATGAAATATGGAATATTAAACAGTTTAAAAATTGAATAAAATATGAAAAAATGAAGTCTTGAGATTAGGTTTTTTGGTTTCTATTTTTAAAATACTAAAATAAGTATAATGCTCTGGCAAAATTGATATGGAAAAAATAGTGAGCATGTCGCTGATAAACAATATTAGGAATTGAAATTGAAACAATAATTACAAATGCATACATGTTTAAGAATGGAAAAGGAGGGTCCTGGGTGGCTCAGTGGAATAAGCCTCTGCCTTCAGCTCAGGTCATGATCCCAGGGTCCTGGGATCGAGCCCCACATCGGGCTCTCTGCTCATCAGGGAGCCTGCTTCCCCCCTCTCTCTGCGTGCCTCTCTGCCAGCTTGTGATCTCTCTCTGTCAAATAAATAAATAAATAAAATATTTAAAAAAAATAAAAAGAATGCAAAGGATACTAAAGGAATATTTATCCTCGTGAATATAAAATCTTTATACAAAGTGGTAACATTGAAAATATAACCTATCAGAACTGATTAAAGGAGAGAGAGAAAAACCTAAATAATCTTTTAATTATTTAAGGATTTAGAACAATGTCTTAGTTTCCCAATACAAGAGATGATGAGGTGACTTTTAAAGAAGTTATAAAAACAGATATTTCCAAGTTCACACAAATATTTTCAGAAAAAAGAAATATATATATATATATATATATATATATAATTCTTTGATATATATATCCATATATCTATATCTATATCGATATCTATATATAGATCTCTATCTATCTATATTTCTATATATTTCTTTGAACTATTTAATGTGTCCTAAATAACATTATATATAAATAATTGCACATAGAAATATGTATAGATGTGCATATATACACATTAGTATTCACACATATATTCCTTTACTCTGTCAGCAAAGACTGCTTAGAAGCAACAAAATCCCAGTAGTAAGAAGTATCCTTATCATCCAATTTTACTTTCTAATGCTATTCTCTAGAAAAACAATCCAGGGCAGATAAATGGCTGACTCTAGGACTGATTTAGGAAACACACAAAATAAACCCAGAGTGTTTTGTAGTGCCAGGAAGAAAAGTGCTCAAAACAAATTTAACTGTTGAGAAATGTCAAAAGAACTAAGAACCGATTGAAAGAGCTCACAGTGCACAAAAGTGGAACAATTTAAGCAGCAAAATAAAGTTGTAATGGATTATACTCCAATGTGTACAATTAATAATCATGATTCCATGCTGATTTAAAAAGTGACTGAAGAGCACCTGGGTGGCTCAGTCAGTTAAGCATCTGCCTTTGTTTCAGGTCATTATCCCAGGGTCCTGCCCTGGAGCCCCTACCTCGGGCTCCCTGTTTGCAGGAAGACTGTCTCTCCTTTTCTTCCCTATCCATGCTCTCTCTCTCTCCCTCAAATAAATAAAATCTTTAAACTAAACTACAATAAAATAAAAAGTGATTGAATAAATTAAAAGGGAAATAAATAAATCTCCCATTCAGAAGAATTGCAGGATTCCAAAGAATTATTGTAGGTACTCTGTCCTTATGGGGAGGCAGTGTGATATGGGGAGTGTAATATGGGAACTGTAATATGGGAAGTGTAATATAGGAAGAATTGAAAGAAAGGAACTTGAAAGTGAAAAATTTTGACAAACTATCTTGTCAGGTGAAAAGGCCAGCATCAAAAGTAATATATCATGTACATGCCATAAACACTTGAAATAATGTAATAAAAATGACATGTTACCTTTCTGGTCTTTCTTCCCACAACCCATAATCTTATGTCTACACATGAGAAAAACATCAGAAAAATTCCAATAGAGGGGTATTGCACAAATATCTAATCAATACCTCTAAAATTATAAGGTAACCAAAAATAGTCAAGAACAGCTTAAGAAGAAATGAAACAAAATGCAATGTGGATAGCAAAAGGGATTCTGGGGAACAGAAAAGGCTATTATAAATTAAAGAAATCTCAGTAAACTATGCATTTTAGTTAATAATTATGTATCAATGCTGGCTCATTTAATTGCAACAAATGAAGTAAACTAATGCTAAAGTGTTAATAGTGGAAACTGGGTATGTAGGTGTATGGAAACATTTTATTTTCCATAAATCTGAAAATATTCTAAAAATAAGGTCTATTTCAAAATATTCCATGGCAAGATTTCCTTTTTTTTTTTTTTTTTAGTTTTTAGCTGTTTTTTTCAGTTTAAAAAAGAAATTTGAAAAAACATGTAGTATATCTCAACTTAACCTATTCCATTTAAAAAACCTGAAGAACGGTTGTATAACCAAAATAAATGCATGATGACAAAATTGCAAAAAAAAAAAAATCTCTCTTATGACTTCCTAATTAATCTTGTGAAAACAATTCTGTGATTTTATAATTTCCTTGTCAAAATAAACCTATGGTTTCCAATGTTTTAATACTATCTGCAATTTTATATTTTGCTTTAGAGTCTTACCTATCTCAATTCATATCCAAAATCTGTTCCTATATCTGCTTGACGTAAACTCTCTTCAGTCAAATTACCTATGTATACTTCCACACAATGGAAAAAATAAATAAGGAGGGAAAAACAAAAACAAAAAACAAACAAACAAACAAAAACCCAAGATAGAAAATGTGCAAATGTGCCTGCTTGGCAAACTTTTAGCAAGACCATTCCTCCTTCTGGAATATTCTTCCTCTGTCTTCATCTGTTGACATTCTGTTCATATTCCATAGCCCAACTCAAAATTTGCAACTAATAATCAGTCTTTTCTGATTTCATTATTTGGGAATGAATATATCAGAGAGTGTTTATGTTATTCAGTAAATATCTATTCAGCATGAACTAATGCAAACTAAAATACTTACCTGTAAAGGGATAATATCTATAAAAGCAAAGCTGTGAAGGATAAAGCAGAAGAGATTTGAGATGTTACAGACATGCTAATTCAAGAAGAGCTGGACGCACCATTCTGTTGGAATGATGGGCAAAACCATAGGATTAATAGGTGTTGAACTGTAGACATAAGAGCAAGGAGTGTATTCATTATGTTAGTGGTGTGTAAGTGGGCCAGAAGACAGGTCAATACATTCAGATTTGGGTATGTGCTTTCCATGTTCATAGGAATTTACTTGGCAATCCCACACATGGTTAAAATAGATCCTAAAAATAGAAAAAAAATCAGTTAAAAAGAACAGGAAGAATTGAGATTAATTAAGATGTTTTAGCAAAGAAGCCGGAAAAAAAAAAAAAAGGAAAAAGTTAGCCTTAATTTAGCTATTCCAGGTTTCTTATGATTGGTGTTTATATAAAATAACTTTACCCAACTTTTATTTTTAAGTCATCTGTGTCTTATATTTAAAGCAGATTTCTTATAGAGAGCGCATACTTGAGTCATTTTTATGCATTCTGACAATTTCCGACCTTTAATTGGGGGTGTTTAGATTATTTATATTTGATGCAATTCTTCTTTATCTAAATAGTTTAAATCTACTATTTCCAGACTTTTGTTCCATCTGTACCGTATTCCCATTTTTTTTTCTTTCTCTCTGTTTGGATTGAGTACATTTCAATGATTACACTTGATCTCATTTTTGGATTATAATCTATATAACTCTGTTTTTTGTTACAATGATTGTCTTAGAATTTAGAGTATATATCTTTTAAGTATCATAGCCTTCCTTCAAATAGTATTATACCATTTTACGTATCTGCAAAACCTTGAGCAAGTAGACTTCTATTTCCTTCATCCTGACTGTTGTGATATTACTTTCTTGTGTTTTACTTCTATATATCTTATAAATCCTACACATATTGGGAATTCATTTTAATAATTTTAAACAATTATCCTTTGAAGTAATTTTAAAACCAAGAATTTTTTTATTTATATGCATATTAATCATTCACTCTCTCCTTCTCTCTCTCTTTTTTATTTTTATTTTATTTATTTATTTTTTTCTTTCTTGTAGCTCCACCTTTCAGTCTCTCCTTATTTTTAACCTCTGCCTGAAGGCCTTTCGGTGACATTTCTTGTGGTCCTCATGATAGTGACGCTGATTACATATCCTTTTGAATTTCAGGTCTCAAGTTTTTATTCTGGCTTCATTTATGAAATGGATTTTTTGCTGAAATAAAATGTTCTAGGTTGACAATTGTTCTTTCCAGTACTTTTAAGATGCCTTTCTCTTTCTTTTGGCTTGAATTGTTGTTGACAGTAATTCTTCTCTCATTCTTATTTTCGATGGCTATATATATAATATGCTTTTTCCCTTCACAGCTTGAAAGATTTTCTTTATGTCACTGATTCTAAGCAATATGATTATGATGTCCCTCGGTACAATTTTCTTCTTTATTATGCTTGGGGTTCATAGAGCTTCTGGGAACTTTGGATTTATAATTTTTATCAAATTTGGAAATTTGGGGCCATTATTTCTTCAAATATTTTCTCTTCCACTCTTGCCTCTTCTTTGATGTCTGAGTCTTTATTAAGCCACTTGTCTCAAAACTTCGGTGCACTGTTTATTTTTTCCAGACTTTTAAAATCCATATTTGATTTATTACATTTTTCCTGTGAAACATTTAAATTAAATAATATTTTCTTATTTCATATTTTGGTTTATTTTAATTTAATCCAGTGCATTTTTCATTTTAGAGGTCATATTTTCATCTTTAGAAGTCCAATTTGGGTCTCTTAAGAGCTTCTATTTCTCTCTGTATCATCTTTAAACACTTCTGTTTTGAACATAAGGAGCATATTTTCCACTTATAATGTATGATCTCTTATTCTTTTCTACCAATTCTACCTGTACCTTTATGGAATCTGTTTCAATTGATTGATTTTTCTTCTTACAATGCATTATATTTTTTTTCTTGGAATGCCTGGTATTATATTTTATAAAGACCAAACATTGGGAATTTTATATGATCGGTTGCTGGAATTTTTGTATTTCTATATTTCTGAGCTTTGCTATGACATGTAGCTGAGTTACTTGAAACCAATTTTTGACCTTTCAAGGTTTGTTTTAAAGCTTTCTTAGGGGAGTCCAGGAAGCATTTCATCTAGTACTAATGTGGCCTCACAAAAATAGGAAATTCTTCTTTATGACTCTTGTTGAAACCTGTGCATTACGATGTCTTTTCATTCCAGCTGGCAAGCAATCCTTGGCATGCAGAATTTCCAGGTATTATTCTCAATCATTTCTGGTGACTTTTTCCTGAATTTAGTTTTCTCTAAAGCATGTGCTAATAAGCACTCAGTTGTATATTTGAGGGAAACACAGTGTATGTTCACTGATTCTCTCTTTCCGTGAATGTGTGTCTGTGTGTGTGTGCAGGCACGTGCGTGTGTGTGTGAGACCTATTTGGTGTCTGCCTGTGAATTCCAGTCCCCTTTATTTGTCTGAATTCTGAACTCTGCCAGTCTCCATTTGAGTCTCAAATTCTCATGCTTTTGCCTAGAACCTCCCTTTAGTTTGTAAGCAGAAGCAATCATATGATCCAACTAATTTTTTTCTTTTCTATCAGTTATTAGTTGTTGTCCAGTCTATTTTCCAAAATCTGAAAATATTTACTTCATATATTTCATCTGTTTTTTAAATTATTTCACTTGGGTGGGTAAATTTGGTTCCTGTCACTTTCTCACGGCAGAAAATGGCAAGCTGAAGGTAGCTTCAAACTGGCAAATGATATATTGGGAAAATAGAGGCTGTTTTGAGAATGCTTAGTGATAAAATGAGTAAAAAATGATTACTTAATCTGATAATAATGGTAAGGGAGAGGAAAGACCTTAGAACAAGCCACTTTATTCACTCTTGAAGGTTGATATTTCTGTTTTATCTTTTGCTTAGTATTTTATTTATTTTCTTGCCTTCATTTGACATGGATATGTAAATGAATTTTACTCATATTACTTTTGCTTATAAGTCTACCCCCTAACACCCACATCTATACTACAATCATCTAATCAATCTTTGAAAGAATGCTCATAGATTATTTTCACTGTGGATTATAATGGGAAGGAATACGCACTTGGCCAATACACTAGATGTCTTCGTGGACTAAGACATCTCTGTAGTAGGAAAATCTCTTGTTGTCTCCTATTATTTTTTATATATATAATACATATATAATAGATTAATATGACTGAGATGAATTCTAAATATACAAAATAGTCACTTGTCAATTCAGGTATGAAACTGTTCACTAGAATTGAATGATGAAATCAACTGATATTAAAGTAAGAAGAACCTTATCTTATTCTACAGTACGAGTGGCAAATTAAAAAAGAAAAGAAAAGAAGCCCTCTCTGGGGGTACCAGTGTGGCTCAGACAGTTTCCCATCTAACTCTTGGTTTCCACTCAGGTCATGATCTCAGGACCATGGAATGGAGCCCCATTTCCAGCACCATTCTTAGGGAGGAGCCTGCTTGAGATTCTCTCTCTTTCTCTCTCCCTCTATCCCTCCCTCACTCATGAGCTCTCTCTCTCTCTAAAATAAATAAGTAAATCTTTAAAAAAAAACTCTTCTATCTGTATAAATCATTGGATTTTGGAACATTCTTAGATGGATATGAGAGAAACAACAATAGAAAGCTATAGATGAAAAATATCTTTTTAAAGAAATAGGTCTGTAATACATATATCTCAATATGAAGATCTTCCTGTCTGAATCACTGAATCAATTCTCAAAAATTAAATGAAATAATACTTTTAAATTCTATTCTCCAGGGAGTGAAATTGCACATGGGATTAAGATTTGAAAATGCAATAATGAATTGTTACTTGCTATGTATCAACGCATTTATTTGTTACAAAATTTCAGGTTGAATTGATCTAAAAAAATTAGGGTCTGATTTATATTCTACCTACACTATGTTCAAATTTAAACCTTACCTTGCCTAAAGAATTATTAAACGAGGAAATAAATATGAGTTTTTGCCTCCTACATTTCTTGAATTCCTCAGAATTTGCATACAAATAACATGGGAAAAAAAAAGTCAAAGGAAAAAAACAAACCTGAGGTTGTTTCAGGTTAGCAAGATAGACGGAATGACATCTTATTCAATGGTGATTTGTGAGTTGTTATCTTGCTAATAAAATCAAATGTCACCCTAATTGCTTTACAAAACCCCAAATTTAGAAGTAGGTAATTGTTCAATAGTGACAAGGCAAGGAATACAAATACTTGGTCTTAGCATCAAGAAACAAGGAAGAAAGTCTTCCAAACTGGTATAGCACTCTAAGGAGCTACAGAACTCCATGCTGACTCTAGATGCCACCAGAATTAGAAACTAGGGATCCCTTACTTTTGTTAAGGAAAGAAAGAAAGAAAGAAAGAAAGAAAGAAAGAAAGAAAGAAAGAAAGAAAGAAAGAAAGAAAGAAAGTTGACTGAAACTAAAAATACTTAATTTCAGAACCCTCTCTATAATGCATAGAAAATGTATCAATGCCACATAATCATGTAATGCAATAACAACTTTAAGGTAGATACTTGTTCAAATCAGTGTTTTCTAGATGGATTATAACATTTACATTTTTGTTTACATTTTTACTGCACTATAAATTGTCAGAATCAATGAAATATATTACTCAAACTTAGAGAGCTATTAGAACTTAAACCAGCTCACTACTCTTTCACTATTCTCTTTCACTGAAAACATAAATTGATTACTTAAATTTGAATACAGAGAACTTTTTTTATTTTGAGGTAAAGATGTATGTGTGTGTGGGTGTGTGTATATATGTATATTGTATATAACACATTTATTCACACTATGACTTGAGCATGCAGCAACAGAATAGTTTCTTAATTTTTATCTATAACTATTACAGATGTCCTAACCTTTTTGAGATAGAAAGAATATTATGACAGTTTCACCCATTAACATTAGGCTGAAACAAATAATAGTCACTTTAAGTAATATTCAGTCTCTCTAGGTAGCAATACTCATTTATATTTCTTCTCATACCCTCCTTCTTTCAAAAATGGTTTCTTTGTCTTTAGCACATGAATTGGTCTGCACAACTCTGTGAATGCTTGGCAAAGAGGTCCTTAAATCTCCTGTGGCATTGTCAGGATCTACACATCTCTAAGGTAACATCTCTTATCTATCTTCTCACTATGTGCTATTCTGTCAATTGATCATGTTAACCATGACATGATTACATCTTGTTCAGGTTGCTCAGAGCTCAGAGAGTGTTCCTAATTGATTCGATGTCATTTGGGAAGTAGTTGACATGATGGGCACTATTATATCTGGTGAGTGACTCATATGAGTGTAGAAGGTGACTCAGAAACACTAAATAACTCTGTGACTGTGCTGAACTACCGAGGTTACGTGGAATGACCTCATCAAGGTCCATCGAGGGTCATTATAGAATTCTACCTACCATAATGGTGGATCATCTTGATGTTTAATTAAAAATCAAATTAAGGTTGAAATAATTATTTTTTTTCCTCAGTAACAGCTAGCTTTTTTTTTTTTTTTAAGATTTTATTTATTTATTTTACAGAGAGATAGAAAGAGCACAGGCAGGCAGAGTGGCAGGCAGGGGCAGAGGGAGGAGTAGGCTCCCTGCATAGCAAGGATCCTGATGTGGGACTTTATCCCAGGATGCTGGGATCATGACCTGAGCTGAAGGCAGCCACTTAAACCACTGAACCACCCAGGCATCCCAACAGCTAGCTTTTAAATCTATCACCTGGAGTACAATCTTATTCCAAATGTCAGAAGCTATATAGTAATGATATAACTTACTTATCTTTTTGTTAATCTTAGTTTATTATTATAAGAACACAATATGAGATCTACCCTCTTAAAAAACTGTTAAGTTTATAATATGGTATTGTTAACTATGGGAAAAATATTGTACAGCAGATTCCCAGAACCTATTCATCTAACGTAACTGAAATTTTATGTATATTGATAAGCAACTGGCCATTTTTCAAAGTACATTTTTTATCTCTTTCCCTCTGTTGCATTTGAATCTGCTAACCACTGTTTCCATGAGCCTCTCTCAACTTTTTCTTTCATGAGGCTACTCTCCTATTTCTCCTTCACTGATTCCCTTTGTTCTTTGTTGTGAATGCCTTCTTCTTTTCCCTCTCTTTTGTCTTAACTTTTACTAAAGTATGGGCCACCTGTTGGCCTAATAGCCTAGGAAAATGATCAAGTCGAGGCTGTTAAAATGGCTTGCAACAAAAATAATAAAGAATTATCAGTAGATGGCTTTCCCATTCCCAGGTTTTAGGGTTTCTTCCATGGAACAATGAAATTAGGAGGAGCAGGTGAGGAAATTCAGACTTATTGATATTTACTTTCTTTACTATGACTATGAACATATCAGAAATAATAATAATGAGTCAACACAACCTGAAGATTCTCAGTCTTACAGGCTCTTCACAATACCACCTAAGTCCCAATTCTTATAATCTCATTTAATTAATATGCAGATTGTACACTAGGGGATTCCATAAGGTGATGCTCCTTTAGGAATTAATGTTTTACTCATTTGCGAGTAGCATATTCCTGTTATAACATCTGTAAAATTAGGAAGAAGTTCCCCAAATGAGAGAAGTTGATAATTTTGATTGTCAATTCATTGTGAATTCTGCTAAAATTATATTGTTGATTTATTTCATTTTTGTTATGAAACATAAATAAGAAAACCTGCAATCTCTTCCTTATTCCACTTACATTCCTTTCTAAAATTATCTTTCTTGATACATACAATTGATTTTAACACAATATAGAAAATATTCCAATGCTCACTTACCTTTTTTTGTTTTTTTAATGTTTTATTTATTTGTCAGAAAGAGCACAAAGAGGAACAGTGGGCAGAGGGAGAAGCAGGACTGAGCAAGGACCCCAATGCAGGATTCAATCCCAGGACCCCAGGATTGTAAGCAGAAGACAAGACGCTTAACTGACTGAGCCACTCAGGTGTCCCTGCCTTTTGCTTCTTTTTGAAAAACATTTCCTTTCTGATCAAGATTACCCCACCATCTCTCCCACTCTGTATTTGTGTCTAATTACTTTTAAAAACTCTTCTGCAGTAAAGAACACAAACTCTGGTTTTCATCAGATTTCTTTCCTGATTTATAGTTTCATCAGTGACAAATATTGATTTTTCTGAGTATTTATTCTTAGCTTAGTTTTCTTGACTTTGTGTATTCTGTTTTAGGTAATAGTATACACTCGACATTTTAAATAGCATTCTGATGACTCAAGTGTTGACCTGTTATTTATACATCCTTCTGTTTAACAGACATATCTAACTGAACATGTTATAATGATTGGTGTGAATCAATCAGGTACTCATTCTGTAGGATAAAATGGTAACTCTAGTACCCCTATCAAGAGTTAAAATAATTGGTTGAAGTAAGTGGCAACATAATGTCAAGTTCTACTTGACTTCCCTACCAATCTCTTATTCTAAATTAAATTAGGTGACACCATTAACATGATAATTCCATGCTCAGTGGTTCAGCTGTATGTAAGTTCTAACCTCCATGTGCTCTGGTGCCTCTTGCTAAATATTATGGGTGATCATCTGCCACCCTGAACTTGATTATGTAAATGCACATTTTGTCAATTTAGGTAAATATTTCAGAACTCACTAAGTAAGGAATCACCTATTTTCCATCTTTCAAAGAAATATATTATCTTTGTGATATTTAGGAGAAACAAAACATAGCAAAACATATCTCACTATCCTAGAGGACAAGGTTTTCTAGCTTGGACTCTAATCAGAATTTCTCCACTAACTTCCTATATGTGCTCATCCATTTGAAATATATTTTTCATTAATTTTTAATGATTCTTGTTATGGTTAATTTTACTTATTGACTTGACTGGGCCAAAATGCCCAGGTATTTAGTCAAAGATTATTACAGATGATTCTGTGAAGCTGTTTTTTGAATGAGATTAACATTTAAATTGGTGGATTTTGATTAAAGCAAATTAAGCTCCATAATGTGAGTGACCCTTATCCTATCAGTGGAAATCCTTAAAAGAACAAATAATAACTAATATGTCCATTGATCGGCAACTCCTCATCCCCCTCATCCCCTACCTGCCATTCTCTGGCACTCTTTGATTCTATATATTTGACTACTTTAGATAGATCATATGTAAATGGAAACATGAAATATTCGACTGACTTATTTAATTCAACATTTTTGTGTGTGTGTAAGTGTAAATATATGCATGTCTCCACATACTTTGCTAAAAATTCAGCCCACACAGTACACACAGCTATTTCATTTATAATCATATCATGAACACTTCTGCCACAACAGTAAATTTTCACAACTATAAAATTATATTCTATTTCATTGCTCTATTAAAACAATACTTTATAATATTCTTGCTATTGGCAATTTGGGTTTTCAACATTTTAATATTATATAACCTTGTGATCAACATTTCTATTTACATATATATCAATTATAATTTCTGGTTCTAGTTTTAAGATGAAATCCTAAAATTAAATTACGAGATCAAGAATAATAATAATTTACATTTTTGAAAGATTCATTGTTTTAATACCAGCTATGGTTGTTTTCTTCTTACAAGTATGTAACTAGGTTCACTTCTTTTGCATACTAAAAAGACAAATATCATTAATATTGTTATTTAATTCTAAATATTAAAAGTGTTACCCTTGGACTGTAGTATGTTTCTATTTATAAATCTTTATTATTAACATTTAAATGTTTATATATGTTTAATTTTATTTGCTATAATTTCTTTCTTGCTTCCTTTATTTTTGTGAATACTATTCAAAACCTTTGCATTTTTCCTTACTGGGCAATTACTTGTTTAAAAAAAATTTGAAGTTTTACTATATTAATATATTAATTCATTGTCTTTAATAAGTTCATCATGTATCCCTTTTCTTGTCAGCACTTTCTTTTATCATGCTTTCTTATGTATAAACACTTACATTTTTCATATGGTAGTAGTTTCTGTGTCTTTTAAAATTTCTATAACAATGTTACCTTAGAAAGTCAGATATTTATATTTTATTACATTTTCTTTAGATTTACATTGAACTTCATCAAAATCATATTTTGTCATTATAGTTTGAAGAAAATTCTTTGCCTTGTTTTTTCCTGAACCATTTTACCAGAATTTTTTTTTTTTTTAAAGTAGTTTCCACATCTAGCATGGAGCTCAGTGCAAGGCTTAAACTCAGGACCTTGAGATCAAGACCTGATCTGAGGTCAAGAGTCAGATACTTAACCTGCTGAGCCACCCAATTGCTCCTTCCAGAAATTTTATTGAGTAAATCTCGTTTCTTTAGTGATTTTTCTGGACAGCACATTATTATTTTATCTGTGTAAACAAATCTTAACTGTTGCTTTTGGTACAGTGAGTTAAATTAGTACTATTTTGTGGTGTCTCCAGTTTCTTATTTCTTTATTAAGTTGCTCTAAATTATTCATGTTAAAGTTCTGCTAGAGACTAACACTTGTGGCCTCAGAGATAAAAAGTGTGACCAAGGCATTGCTAATGAGGGCTTTGGTTTGTCTGCATTAACCTTTATGTAGATAATGAAGCAAGGAATCAACTGAAATTTTTTGGTTGCAAAACTGCACATACATCCATGTTTCAAAAATTGTCTTATTTATTGTTTCAGAAATACAGTCTACAACTGTGAATCCTTTACTTCATTCAAATACAGGATTACAAAAAAAAATAAGGAAATATTTGAAAATGACTAAGGACTTATCTTTAATTTTTTGAGAATACATGCAGAAAATGCTTTCTTAATAACCATTAGCACAGAAGAAAAACCAACTGCGAGTATTTACTTTCTTTCAAAATTTAAAATCCCTCCCAATCAAAGAGTTCCAAAAGAGGATTTATATTCAACATTATTAATAGTTAAAACTAATGATAACTACAATTACTAGTCTTCTGATATTTATGAGGCACTTAACTTTCACAGGAATCCTATGAAATTGTTACAATTTTATGCCATAGGAAACTAATTCTCATAGTCAAAGTAACTTGTCAAGGGCACAGAGATAATGGCAGAATCAGTTATTTTCAAAACCAAAGCTTTCAGAGTCTCTGCTCATGACCTTATACTGAGTCATTTATATTAAACACATTACTGATAAAGAATATTCAACTAGGACACAGTCTAAATTAATTTCAGTTAATGCTCTTTAAAAAAGTTATCAAATGTTATCCAGAAACCGATCCCTTAAAAGTTTGTTTTTTTCATCTTGAATGATTACAAAGATTTTGGGGGTTTCATATTCCTATGAAAAAATGGTACCTGAGTAAGCTGAAATCTCTCTCACCAAAGACACACACACACACACACACACACACACACACACACACAGAGTAAGGAGGCAAATAACACTATTGCTGATATGACGTATACCTAGCATACAAAGCAAATCATTCATTAGAGTAAATGAGATGTTGTAAGTAATTACATGACACCGGTCATGAACCAACACTCTCTAGACAGAATGAGACATATGGCCACTCAACACACAGTTTCCAAATACAAGTTAAAAAGGGGAAAGGATTTACAATTTTCACTTTATATGTAAATAATGAAATAAATATACTAGATCAGATAGGCACTTTTCCGAGGTTAATAGTGCAGAGGCAGGTGGAGATTGTGCAGAAAACAGTTTTACTGGATTCAGATTCTTTAATAAAATGATGATAATGAAAATACTATCTATAAGAATATATGAGATAACATGTGGAATAAAGTAACGTAGCAAGCAGAGGAGATGTTCAAATCTTTAAATACTCCTATTCATAGAAATAAAAGATGAAAGCTAATTCAACTGAAAACTTAGAAAAGTAACAGATGAAAAGAGAAGACAGCAAATAATAAAGGTAGAAGAAAGCTGTGAGTTAAAAAAACAAGTATAAAAGCCCCTGGGTGGCTCAGCTGGTTAAGTGTCTGCCTTAAGGCTCAAATCATGATCCTAGGGTCCTGGGATTGGGATCCATATGGGGCTCTCTGCTCAGCGGAGACCCCACTTCTCCCTCTACCTCTGTCTAGCACTCTGCCTACTTGTGTTCGCTCTTTCTCTGTCAAATAAAATCTTAAAATAAATAAATGGAAGGGGTGGCTCAGTGGATTAGAGCGTCTGCCTTCAGCTCAGGTCATGGTCCCAGGGTCCTGGGATGGAGCCCCGTATCAGGCTCTCTCCCAGGGTCCTGGGATGGAGCCCCAAATCGGGTTCTCTGCTTGGAAGGGAGCCTGCTTCCTCCTCTCTCTCTGCCTGACTCTCTGCCTACTTGTGATCTCTGTCTGTCAAATAAATAAATAAAATCTTTAAAAAAAAAATGGAAACATAAATATATTGAGAACTAATAAATAAATAAGCAATACTTAAAATATATATAATAAAATATATTTAAATGAAAATATATGTAAGTATTTAAGTATAAAAATTAAATATTTAAATAAAATATTTAAATATTATTAAATAAACATATATATCTGTAAAAATATATATCTATATAACTTTATATAGAGATATATACTTTTTTAAACTAACAAACCACTTACAGTAAGAAACCTCTTGAATGGTTTCCACCTATTGCATTGGTGTGTGGTCCCCATATTCTTGCATTGTTTTTCTTCAGTGTGATTTAGATTTAGTAATTTGCTTCTAATAAATGTAGCAGGGGGAACAAGATGCCATTTCTGAGGTCAGGTTTGAACATTACAGATATCAGTTTGGGAAACACTTTTTCATGATCTCTTGGCTCACTTCTAAGGGAAGCCAGCTGCCGTACTGTGAGTTGCCTTTGAAAAGGCCCACAAGATAGCAAACTGAGGGAAGCCAACCGCCAACTCCTAGGGAAGAAATGAATCCTGTCACCAACCATTCGATAAGCTTGGAAGCTGATCCTTGTGTGATCAAGCTTTTAGATGAGACCACAAAGCTTGCCAGTACCCTCCTTGCAATCTCACAAGATTGTGCCAGAAGTATCTATGCTGGGTGATTCCTGAACACAAATATTGTGAAATAATAAATGTTTGCTGTTATAAGGCATCACACTTTGGCTTAGAGTTAATACATGACATAAAACTAATACACTGCTAGTGATCAACTAAGAATAAAAGAGGAAGAATAAATAAAAATAAACAGAATAAGAAATGCCAAGGCACTATAACTCTTGACAGAAGTTATAAAAAGGGCGGGAGGGGGATAAAGCAAATTAGTTGAACTTTTTTTTTTTTTTTGCTTGGCGGAGATATGCTAATAGTACCAATATTTGAAGACTTTATCTATTTATTTGAGAGAGACAGAGATAGTGACAGAGAGCAGGAGTAGGGAGGAAAGAGAGAACCAGGCTCTCTGCTGAATATGGAGCCCAGTGTGGGACGCAGTCGCAGGACCCTGGAATCATGACCTGAACCGAAGGCAGACACTTAACCAACTGAGTCACCCAGGTACCTGAAAACTTACATTTTAAATGTAGGTACTAGGCAAAACTAACTTAACTAAATTATAAAGCCTAATATTACTAATGGTTAAATAACCTGACATATGCCTCTTGATATGTTGTAACTTAAAGAACACAGTACCACCCAATAAGCATTTTTAACTCATGTGTTTTACCTGGATCCTAGAAATAGGATCCAGTTTAGACTAAATTCCACACTTCAGAAAGTATACAGTAGAGAGAGATGATTGCCATAGGCCATGTTCTCTCTGCCTTTCTTCTGTTACATGTTGGGTGTACATGTTGAATATAATTTATCCATTTCTTTGGTAGGTTTCTTTCTCTCTTTCTTTCTTTCAAAAATAAAATGTCATTCTGGAGAAATTTAAATCAAAAATTTATCCAACTATCTACTCTACTTTCTCAGTTTCTATTGAACCTTTTTCTTAAAAGCACTAAAAGTTGGTTACTGGGTACCATACTGTCCTTGGTAAGTTCTTCAAAGACTAATGTTTTACTTAAATTTGAAACTTGTAGATTTGTGGTCAGTTTGGGGTAATGCTATATTTTCTATTATGTTTTTGGCTTTTACCATCCTGATAATGAATGATAAACTAATATAATTTTTAAAAATCATGAAAAAACACATTATTTCTACTGAGATACAAGTCAGGTGGTAATTCCTGGAAGATTCTTGACTTTCACAATCTTTCCTGCCACAGTGAAGTTTGTGAAATTGGAAAGGTTTGTTTTTTTGTTTTGGTTTGGTTTGTTTTGTTTGTTTTGTTTGTTTTTTCAGTCTTTTTAATTTTGATGTACAAATTCTGGTCTTTTTATTTAAAAAATATAATATTTGGATTATATTATAGACTGAATTGTGTTCCCCTCAAAACTCATATGTTGAGGGCCTAACCCCCAATGTGATTGTATTTGGAGGGAGGGTCATTAAGGTGGTAATAACAGTTAAATAGGCCATAAGGGTGGGGCCTTAATCCAATAAGACTTTCCTGGGAGCAGCAGCCACAACTGCCATTAAACTGAAACCTTGATTCTTCATTTAAACTAGTGAAGAAAACACAAAGCAATGTGTTCTTTGGTTTTATGTTTCCATGTGGAAGGAGTTCCCTCACAAATACATTTTTCTACCTCTTCACTAACTTCTCTGTAGGAAAAAGTAGGTGGCCTACCTGATTGCAGAGCTTTGGAGTAATTTCTTAGAATCCCTGGCTCAAATTTTGTTGTTTTTGTTGTTATGTTTTGTTTTGTTTTACTTTGTCTTTAGTATTAGTGTCTAAACCTCCATTCTTCTGTCTTCTCCATGTTCTTAATTTTACACACATTATCTACATGGTAGGGCAGCCTCTGTGGTCCAGATCAGACTGGATATGTCTGCCTATTTCTGAGATACAAACTTAGCAGATGATTTGGCATACCCTATTGAGGCTTGTCTGTTTAGCTTTGCTAGGAGGGGAAAAAAAAAAAAGGTGATAATTAATTTTTCATTTTCTGAGTTAAGCTTACCTGTCAATTGTTTCCAGCTTGAAAGAGAAAGAGGACTATGGAGAAGTCATATTAACATCATTGCTAGCTTTCAATCTTTCAAAAATCCTAATTAATGTTCTTCAAAATAAAGTGTTCCCTCCCATGAGAATGTGGGATAATTCAATAGTGAATATAAAAATAATATTAGAATTTCTATTACCTTTATCTAAAATATGAGAAATAAACATTATTATATTAGTGCTTAAAATAAGAACAGTTTTTCTTTCAATTATGTTATTTATTTATTTGAGAGAGAAAGACCATAAGCAGGGGAGAGGGGCAGAGGGAGAGAGAAGCAGGCTCCCCACTGAGCAGGGAGCCAGACACTGAGCTTGATCCCATGACCCTGAGACCATGACCAGAGCCAAAGACAGACATTTAACTGACTGAGCCCCCCAAGTGCCCCAGAAAAAAACAGTTTTATGTTTATCCATATGAGAAATAACCACTGGACAATTATTATAGGCAGGCACAGTTTAGGTTCTAGGAAACCAGTGATAAAATAGGTGAAGACTCATCATTTAAGATATCTGTGTTGTGTCAAAATTTCACATAAAGGGAAATAAACAATTGAGATGTAATTTAATTTTATATTTTGATAAGTGCAATGAAAGCTAATAAAGCAGTGAGAATGGATAGAACATGGTAGACGTATGCTGACAAAATTCTATTTTATTTAGCAGAGGCCAGAGTGAGTAAAGAGGTTACCCATAAGAAGGGATCTTGTGACATCAAAAGTCATGGCACACCTGAAGAAAAGAAAAATGCTACAACATAGGAGTGGTGGTGGTGGAAGGTAAGAAATAAAAGGGGAAGCCAGAAGAAGAGTCAGATCATGAGAAGTGTTTTGGCATGGGTGGGATTTTGGAGGTTAGTCAAGTGATAGGTCATTAGAGGCTTCTGAGTAGGTGAGGTGATGACGCAATCTGATTTACTTTGAAAAGGATCTCTCTAAAATAAATAAATAAATAAATAAATAAATAAATAAATAAATGGATCTCTCTGGCCCCTGCTGGAGAAAAATAAAAATGTATTAAGGAAAGTTCTTTTATTTTTAGTGCAAACATTAAAAAAATGTTTTAAAGCCACTGGTCTGAAAAATAAATGAATGTTTCAAATTTTTGTGCTTAAAATGATGTCATAGAACTAATATAAAACCAATATCAAACAGAAATAACATGGGCTTTAGGGTAAAACCAAACTAGAAATTAATTCCAACTTGGTCTCTGTCTAATTGTGTATCTTCAGGTAAGTTATGTGAGTTATGAGAGCCTCCATTTCTTTGTGAAATTGCAAGGATAATTATTATCCTGATTGTTTTTGTATGAACTGGAGCTATGCTTATTGCATCTAGTCCTGATCAAGAAATCAATATATATCATTTCTCATTATTATTGGTGGCCAGATATGTTGGACAACCCAAAATGAAATAACAACAACAACAACAACAAACCAAACCAAACCAAACAAACAAACAAACAAAAAACCCCACCTAATTTTTGTAGAACTCTGTTGAGAATTTCCAGATCTCCAGATGTCCCAACTGCTTGATATGGGAAGGGCAGAGGATAAATAGAACTGGGATGTACATTGACAGAAAGGTGAGAAATAGGGCAAGGGTAAAATAACAAAGATGACAACCATACGGTCATTAATAGGTAAGTTTTCCCACCTGTCACTTTCTGTATTTGAAAAAATCTGTCAGTCAATTTCAACAGGCCCTTGGAGACAATAAAGTACCCCTCCCACTCCTACAACAGAAAAATGAATAATTTTATCAGACTATTCAATATTATTCAAGTCTAAAATTACTTGAAGTGATCAAGTGAAGTGATCATTTATTTGAGGCAAAATAGTCTGGTTTTGTTCCAGTTATCCAGTTTTTAGCCTTCATTCTCCAGACTACTTCTCATGTCTTGACATCAACTCAAATTTGCCATCCAGGGTTCGGTTTCTTTTTATGCTCCTTTCTGTACAGTTGGAAGATACAAACTCATTCCCCTATAACTTTGTTCTTTTCCATCTCACTGATTTTTCCCTTTGGTTTTAATGGATCTTAAGCTTGCTTATGTTCATTTGTTTTCTTTTTGCCACTAGTAACCCTGATGATATAGTGTTATTTCTGAGAATGATCTGTTTACTGGAGCCTTATTATTGCAGAACAAAGTTAAGAAACAAGGCATATAGAAGAGAGAGAGAGGTTGGGGAGGGGAGTTCAGATTGAAAAGAATGTCCCTTTAATCCTTAGAAAAGAAAGTGGCAATAATCTTTTTATATATATTTTTTTAAATATAGAAAAGAAAGAGATAAGATTCAAAAAATGCAAAAACAAGACAAGCCATAGCAAATAGATATATTTGCGATTTGAAATAAATTCTGTAGCATGCTTCATTATCAAATATCCTCTCTAAGCAATGACCACAATAATCAGATAAGTTCCAAAATTTCACACACAATTGCCGTGTAAATCATGACTAACGATATCAGTAAAGCCCTTTTCTTTCATATGCCCTGTGTGCATATGTGTGGGGGGCATGGGTGAGTGTGTGTAACCCATACAGAAACACATAAAAGAACATACGTCCTTTGAGGCCCCCATGTGGCTCAGTCCGTTAAGCATTTGACTCTTGGTTTTGGCTCAGGTTGTGATCTCAAGGTTGTTAGATAGAAACCTGCGTTGGGCTCCATGCTCAGTGCAGAGTCTGCTTGAGATTCTTTCCCCCTCCTTCGCCCTCCCCATCTGCTCCTCTCCCCACTGGTGTTCTCTCAAAAGAAAGAAAGAAAAAAAGAAAGAAAGAAAGAAAACGTGTATTTCTCTGAATGACTTGACATGGTTAAGTGAATATTTGATCATATAATTCATTGTATATGCAACATGACCCAAATGAAAATGGCTAATACGTGTTCAGATGAGCATTTCCTGAAGCATATTCTGCAGAATTATGGTCCCACAAATTGCTTGATAAAAATGGTTTCTGTGATCCATTGCATTTGAAAATTATCTGTCCAGGTATTTAGGTTTTTTTCACACGCCTTATATAGACATTAGCAAAGACTATAAGATAGAATTATTCTAGTAAAATATATATAACACATATAATATATTATAATGTAGTATAATACAAGCAAAAGCTATTTTTAGTTAGCATTGTTGCACATTTGATACATTATTGCTTCTTATGGGGAGTGGGTTTATTGAATATGTGTTATATCCCAAACACTTTTCCAGTTCTGTAGATATTGCAAGTCCTAAAACACCAGACCCCAAAGAAATCACAATCTAGTTGAGAAAACTACCATTTATCAATAATTATTTAATAATATCATAGAGATTAGCTCCACAGGGATATTAAGGAGGAGGGGAGTAGGTAGGGAAGGGGGCTATGTGATAATTCACTTAACAGATGAAATAATTGTGTTGGTATAAAAAGATAAATAGATTATTATGAAGTGAATTTAGTTATATTGAAATGTGACCTATTTTTCTTCCAGAAACATAAACTGGCAGATTTTCAACATTTTTAAAATGAACTGAACCACAGTGAAGTCCTCCTGCTCATTCTGACCATCACAATAAGAGATGCAAATCTCTGCATGAGGCTGCAGTACTTAGGCATTGACGACCAGGATGGCTGAAGGACCCAAATCAATCCTGCTGTGATCCACTGGAATTTTACTTTCCAGTCTAGAGAAAGGGCACAGTCAATCTCATTATAGTGGCTTGCTAGAGAAAGAAGCTGAACTGTGAAATAAACTCATGATGACTATAGTACTCTCCCCATGGCGAGATTTGCATCACAAAAACAACCTCATCACTGGTCTTGTCATTATTCATATTGATGGTGTCAGCAGAGAAAACAAGAGCTGAATGTCTAGGAACAATAAACTTCTGATTTACCTTCATTTCAGTAGGAATTTGTGTTATGTCCCAAATTAGAGGGAGAAAAAAGGAAATCAGGAATACATTTTAATAAAAATCATTTATATTGGAAACCACATTGAGTTTTAAACTTCTCAGCAGAGCTTATATGATTTTGTATGGATATGTTTCATACACACATGTGGTCACACACCTTCTTTATTTATGTAATATCTGCAAGTAAAATGTTAACAAGTTCCATTGTTTTCCTCTTCTTTACTATTCCTAACTCTACTATTTCATACAAAAAATAAATGAAATTAAAATGACTATTTTTCATTATTTTTGAAAAGAATTACTCTCTTTGTATTTCAAATTCTTTAGGACATGGGACACCTGATTTAGCAGTTATATCTCTTTCAGATAGGCAAATAAACAGACTTGCACAGCCACTGAAACTAACTTTTGGAAGGCAGCTATGCTCACCACTATACCACCAACGCAAACTAACTTTTGGTAAACATAAGCTTTCTATAATACCTTCGGTCCTTCTGTGGTATATTTGCAAATAAATGAATCTTTTTTTAAAAAAATGTTGATACTGGAATTCACTTGTATCCCTGGATTTTTTTTTTTTTTTTTTTTTTTTGAGTTTTACATTCAGGAGTTGCACACCTATAGAGTCCAGCTCTAAATAGATGAAAGAAGAGGTGATCAGGTATGGAAAGGAACAGTGTCTGAAGAGATAAAAGGTCACTGTAATTTATTAGTTATTACCTTAAAAATGAATATGTGACTCCATGACAAGTGACTTCCAAAAGTTGCACTTTCCCAGATGTCAAGATATTTTCTCCCTTAAGAATCATTTGCCAGTTGGTCTTTGCTATCACATTTCTATTAAATACCATGTTTTCTTTGACAACACTTGTTTATCAGAGCAGGTTGAATGTTCCTCTAAAAACTTTTGCTCTCTGGTGATATTTTTATTCACGTGAAAATTTTATTGCTTTTTTGTTTTGTTTTGTTTTCTGAGCATTTGTTTCTTTTGTAGAAAGCATTAAGAAAAGACTTCATTTCCATGTGCTTATAAAATAAGCAAATGTCCTTACACAATTAGGTGTTGCAGTACTAGGCAAGAAGTAAGAAAAGTCACTGTGTTTATGCTTCCTTCTAGTATAAGGCTAAGGGAAGTTTCAACAGGATGAAACAGAACCCACTGCCAAGGACTTAGGAGGGAGGTTTGGACTTACATAAGAGGGAATAGGCAGCTACCTGTAAAATGGGCTTTGAAAGTTAACAGAGAAGGCCAACTTACAAATTAATTGCCCTTTGGCAACAGGATATTTCAGAACCAATTGCAACCAATTCAATTTTCTTTTGTCATTGGATGATTAGATACATCCATCAATATGCAAATAGTGACTGTGTTGACAAGTACTGATTTTTGGAAGTTTATACAGTGAATGAGTAACTTTATTGAGTTTATCATTAAGTCTTTTCCAGACTCAAAGATAGATGAAAGCCAGGTTCCTGAAAGATTTGAACGTAAGTGGAGAGAGCATTGTGGAGAATGAAGCTTCCTTAGAGAAGTAGGGCTGGTTATCTTGGTCATACTGGAGCAGGATTCATTAATACTGGAGCAGACTTCAGCTCACTCTCATATTGAAATGACAGAAAAGGACAAGGAGGTTGAAAACACTTTTTCTACTTCACTTAATACACACAAAACACTAAAATACTTACCATAATCCTAAATCCTGATTTTTAATTTTTTTTTTTCTCAACAATGCTCTGGCACAAAGTATTAAAACAGTTCTGTGAAACTATTTTTTGTTGTTACACCAAACATAGCAAGTCCATTCACTGAATCTTGTCATAAAAGTAGATACAACTAAAAAATTATTTTAACACAAAGTAATAGAAATCTTCAGGCTACGTTTGCACACTAAAACACAAAATCTTAAATCTTCAATATCTGATCATCTCTCCAGTCATATATGGTCTTCAATGTCTGAGAATCTCTCCAGTCATATATGGTTTCTTGAAGAAGAGAGAGAAAATTCTGCCCAGCTCTCAGTCACAAGAGTTAACAGAGGAATGGCTCCCTGTATTTCAGGCTCTACTGTCACCTCATGACTGTGAATTGGTTTTTATTTACCTCATATAAATAAGATGATCCATTAATTACTCTCTGTTACTTGCATCTAAACAACTTCACTCTTCTAAATGGGTTTGAGATTAAGGAGAAGTGGAAGGAAGGATTTGGAAAGAAAGAAACTCAGTATCTTTTTCAGAGAACCACCTTTATATTTTCCTTTACATTAATTCATGCATTAATAGATATAATTATTCTTGCCACCCATAAGCTAGAATACCATTAGGTGCATTATAAAAATGATAATCAATCTTTTTTCCAAAGTGGCACAGGAACACTAAGGAATATTAAAACCCTTAATCCTTCAGGAGTTTGAACAGGATGCTATTTGAGTTTCTAGAAGGAGACACCAATTATAGCATTATGTGAAAACAATACATGATAGCAATACATAATTTAAAATAAGACGTATATCAGTTTAGATCATGGATTGACTCTACGGGCAGAGAAAGTATCAGCAACTTATTTTATGTTTCTTATTTTTCTCTATTGAGGTGACAATTTCTTCAATCTTGTACTGTAGGGAGAATTAAAATGAAATTATGCATGCAAAGTACCTAGTACATGGTAGATTTTTAAAGGTATTATTTTATTTTTGCCTTTCCCAAGACTTGCTTTTGATCCTCAAAATGGTTCAAAAATCTCCTTACTGGCATGGATCCTCCGTATTGTCTTTGGGTTAGGTGTTTCTTGTTAGAATCTGTTTCTACATTTGTTTTATGAATTTCAATCATTCCGTAGCAGATATATTTAATAATAAAGCAAACACTTATTTAGCATTTACTAAAGGCCAAGCACTATCCTAAAAGAAATTAACACATTTCATATTCCAAAGTCCCACAACGTAGGAAATATTGTTGACCCAATGTCACAAATAAGGAAACAGATACAGACATGGCAGAAAATTCATATAAATTGCTCAGAATCATTCACCTAGAATTCTACTCAAGTGTAAAAGCTCCAGAGCCCAACTTTTTCTGTTTTTCAGTATGGAATGCTTCACAAATGTGCGGCGACGTATCTGTGCAGGGCCCATGCCAATCTCTATATCATTACAATTTTTGTATATCTGCTGAAGAAGTGAGCAGCAGAGTTCATCCTCTTAAATACTCATACATTTCCCTCCCCTTCTCTACTTTTCTGCCTCTTGTAACCATGCACATGGAACCACATTACTAAAACACAGCTTCCCCCACAAAAATATCTTCCAGACTGAAAGGAATCACAATTCCATAAATGTTATTGATTACGACTATAAATTGAACAAAGTAGTTCAAAGGCCCTGGACTATTTTCCAAAAATAATATGACATCCCTCAATAGATCTTTATAGCTTTTTTTTAGGTGTTATTTATCTTAACTTACAGAGTATTCATTTAACAAAATAGCTCATGAAATTAAAAAACATAAATTTAATATGTTAAAATAGGATTACTATATAATTACCACTTCTTTCTACTCACATCATTTTATTATTTTTTCTTTTACTGGTATTATGTACTGAAAGATAAGGTAAGAAACATAGTGTGATTTATATGGGAAACAATAAGAGTTGGATATAACATTTGTTCATATCAGAATTATTCAGGGTGAAAGAACAAGTGTAAATATGAAATGTGTAAATATGACTTTTTACTTTTCTCATGGTCTTATATAAATAGACATGATATGACTTGGCTTCTCATACTTGAATGATGTTTCCTTGTAATTCTTTCCAGATTTCAGTATTAAGAAAGACTCACACTGTCAAATTTTACAGACTGTCCTTTTAAATCCATATGGAAGTAACTGACTCATATAGCCGTATCAGCACTGATTCCAAATGCAGCAAGTATTAAATACCTACAGTGTGGAAATGAAAACTTTATTTTTTTCATAAAACACATTTTCTCCTTTATATAAGGGTTAAGATTTCATGAAGAACCATGAGAAATATAGGGGCACTTGGGTGGCTCAGTAGGTTGGGCCTCTGCCTTCGGCTCAAGTCATGATCTTGGGGTCCTGGTATTGAGTCCCGGGTCCAGTTCTGTGCTCGGAAGGGGGGGGGCAGGGGGCTGCTTCCCTTCTACCTCCGCCTGCCTGTCTGCCTACTTATGATCTCTGTCAAAGAAAGAAAGAAAGAAAGGAAGAAAGAAAGAAAGAAAGAAAGAAAGAAAGAAAGAAAGAAAGAAAGAAAGAAAGAAAGAAAAGAACCCTGAGAAATATAAATCCTTATCTACTAAAACCTATGTGTTTTTATCTGTTTGTGACTTTGCCTGGTACATGGCAACCACTCAATTAATGTTATTGATGATTGAGTCAGATCTTTAGATACCTCCATACATTGGGGATAGTCTACACCCTCACACATTCTACAACTATTCATATACATCAGCTAAATGCACATATCTCTAAAATGTAGTAGTGTCATCTTATCTTTCTTTCTTTCTTTCTTTCTTTCTTTCTTTCTTTCTTTCTTTCTTTCTTTTTTTTGAGATTTTGTTTACTTATTTGACAGAGAGGAAGAGATCACAAGTAGGCAGAGAGACAGGCAGAGAGAGAGGGAAGCAGGCCCCCTGCCAAGCAAAGAGCCCTATGTGGGGCTCGATCCCAGGACCCTGAAATCATGACCTGAGCCAAAGGCAGACGCTCAACGCACTGAGCCACCCAGACGCCCCTAATCTTTCGTTTTTTTTAAGTTCTCATTTAAATTCCAGCTAGTTAAATACAGTGTAATATTAGTCTCTGGTATATAATTTAGTGTTACAACACTGTTTTCTTACATTATAACATTCAGTGATACCATTTCTTTTGTCACTTCAATCACTGTTTTCTTCCCTTACGGAAATGCCAGCATTTTAGGTTCACAGCAGTATTGATCAGAAGGCACAGAGATTTCCAATATTCCCTGTTTCTACACATGCATAGCCTTCCCCAAGTCAACATTCCCTGTCAGAGTGGTTAACTTGTTACAATTAAACAGTTGAATTAGACTTAATTTTTGGTGTTGTACATTTGGACAAATGTATAATAAGATATAGCCACCATTATAGTATCATACAGAGCAGTTTTACTGCTCTAAAAATCCTCTGTGCTTTGTTTATTCTTCCTTTGACCCATCCCAATCCTTAGCAGCCACTGATCTTTTGACTATCTCCATCACTTTGCCTTTTCAAGAATGTGGTATGGTTGGAATCATACCATATGCAGCCTTTTCAAATTGGCTTCTTTCACCTGGTAATATGTAATTAAGTTTCCTCCATGTCTTTTCAAGGTTTGAAAGCTCATCTTCTTAGCAATGAATAACATCCTGTTCATTGTCTGGATGTACCACAGTTTATCTGCTCATCTCCTGAAGGACTTTTTGATTGCTTCCAAGTTTGGAATTATGTTTGGAATTTCCTCATAATTCCTCAAATATGAGGAAAGGTTCTGTAAACAGCTGTGTGCAGGTTTTTGAGCAGGCACAAACACTCAGCTCCTTCATGGAGATACCTAAGACTGAGATTACTCTCCTATCTGGTAAGAGTGTGTTTAGCTTTATAAGAAACTGTCAAACTAGCTTTTATAATGGCTAGCCCATTTTGCATTTCACCAGCAATGAATGAGACTTCCTATCACTCTGCATCATCGCCAGTATTTGCTACTATGGATGCTCTGGATTTGAGTCACTCTACTGCATACAGTGGCATCTCACTATTATTTTAATTTGTATTTCATTGAAAACATGATGTGGAGCATCTTTTCATAGGCTTATTTGCCCTCTATATACCTTCTTTGGTGAGATAACTATTAAGGTCTTTGGCCCTTTTGTTTGTTTGTTTTTTAAGTAGGCATGAAGCCTAACATAGGACTTGAACCTGAGATCAAGACCTAAGCCAAGGTCAAGAGTTGGACTTTTAACCAACAGAGTCACCCAGGCACCCTCTTTGGCCCATTTGTTAATTGAGTTGATTGTTATATTTTTATTGAATTTTAAGTTGTTGTGTGTGTTTGTGTGTGTGTGTGTGTGTGTGTGTGTGTTGCTGTAGAAAATAGAACTTTATCAAATGCAAATAGCCCTTATTAGTCTATGTCTTATCTTTTCTTTTTCTTGACAGTGTCTTTCACAGAGTAAAAGTTTTTGACTTAAATTTAGTCTAGCTTATCAATATGTTCATTTATGGATCATATATTAAAAAAAATCACCAAATCAATGACACTTAGTTTTTCCTCTTGTTATTTTCCAGGAGTTATATAGTTTTGAATTTTTCACTAGAGTTTTGTTTAATTTTTTGTGAGCTATGTAAGGTTCATGTCTAGATTTATTTTTTGGCAGATATCCAGTTCTTTCAGCACCATCGTTGAAAAGACCATTTTTTCACCACAATATTGCCTTTGCTCCTCTGTTAAGTATCAGTTGACTATATTTTTTAAATGTTATCTTCAACTCCATTTTTGGGGGGGAACAAAAATGATAAATATAAGTGGAATATCCTTAATAAAAATTACAACATCCTATCACATATTATATATCAAAAAATACAAAATGCCATAGTACTAATGTTAATAATTTTGTTAATTCATGTATTTCTTTTTTTTTTAAGATTTTATTTATTTATTTGAGAGAGCAGCAGTGAGAGAGAGCATGAGCGAGTAGAAGGTCAGAGGGAGAAGCAGACTCCCCATGGAGCTGGAAGCTCTATGTGGGACTCAATCCCGGGAGTCTGGGATCATGACCTGAGCTGAAAGCAGTCTTCCAACCAACTGAGCCACCCAGGCATCCCCAATTCATGTATTTCTTAAAATAATTTCTAGTCCCTATTCTTCTTGTTATTTCTGCCTTTATGAACATTTGTTTCATATCAGAGATTATTTAAGTAAAACATTCTTTACATGCTAAGATATTACTTAATAAATATACTATAATTGTGATTATTTAAGTTAGTCTGTATCTGACATTATTATAATGGAGAAACTTCCAGCTGCCCTACCTTAGGAAAATCAGAGCTTATAAAACAGATAATACAGGAGATGATGATGGTTATTATTCTTGTTACAAGAGTTCTTTCCTTACAAACAAACAAACAAACAAAAAGTCATGCTTTTTTTATAAATAGCCAGTTTGTAATTCTCTTCCTTTTTTTTTTTTTTTTTTCACAAATTTTGAGGGAATGTGTCTATAGAAACATGGAAAAACATTTGTAATTTTTACTTAAGCTCTAGGTAAATGACTCATTTATTATTTTTTAAGTCACATTCAAGAAACAAACAAGCTTGATTTTTCCATAAGCAAGATAATATTGCAGAAAATTATTTTCTAAACTTTAGGTTTTTGGTACATTAGTTATTTGTAAAACTAGCTTAGTAAGTAGCACCAGATATTTGATAAGTGAACTAGAATATATTAGAAATGGGAAGTCTTATTTTATGAACTTTTAAGATTCTTAGGTAAATAGTGGAAAATATTTGTTCTGTCTGCTATGTGATATCTCAAAAGTACTCCATTTTGAGGTAAGTGCCTCACTGGATGGGATTTGTTGAAGAATCATGCCTTCTGAAGGAGAAATGTCATTACTCCTTCCGTATGTATGCCCAACAACAACCTAGCTGACAGTGATTTTGTATACAACTGGTCTGTGCATTAGGTGTTCATATCTAAGATCCTTGAGACTTATGGAAGTGAACCAAAGTCACAGGAAGAATTGCTAAATCATCCATAGCTTTGGCAACATGTCTGGTTAATAGTGTCATCTGACAGAATCAAGTTGTAGCAATATTGAGTGTCCAGTGTCAGTGGTGTCAATGGCGGTATTTCAACCAACTTACCCCTTAGCTTTGACCTTCACTGTATATTAGTTCTCTAGCAACCCTTGAAGCTTACCTTTCTATTAGAAATTTTCTATAGATATGTATATTATATGATATGCATTCAATAATTTTTCTTCAATAATTCATTCAATAATTTTATGCTTTCATTAGTTAGGATAGGTACTGTCACCTGCAACAAAAATAAGTCTTGAGCTAAAATCTTCTGCTCTCATCTGTTTAAAATTTGGATTTCTACACAATGTTGTGTTTAAGCACCTATATCCTTAAAATATTTGAAAATTAAAGGTTTTTTTTCTTTTATTTTCAATGTTAAAAAATATATATATCCAGAAAGTAAATTACTCATGTTTCATGAGTATAATGTGTAATATATATAGTATAATATGTGTAATATATATAGTATAATGTGTAATATATATATTTATTTAATATATAAATATATATATAAATATATATATTTATGTAATATTTATAGTATAAATAATGTGTAATATATATAGTATTCAAATAAACATTTATTTGTAAGACTTAGAGAAAATATTAAGTATCAGGCCTCACGACATTTTATTTTTTTTTGTAGTCACATGAACTCATTATTTAATAAGTTCCAAATTAACAATGTGCATTCATAGGTTTACTTAGTTAACAAATATTCATAATTCATAATATTAGCTATTTTAGCAGTTATGGTTTACCAAAAAATCTTGTATTTAGCCAAGTAACTTGAGTAAATAAAGAAAAAAAATATGGTCTTATATAAATTTAGAAATCTAAGATAAAAATAAACAAGTCTAATTAAAACTTATTCTTTTAATCTCAGTTTATAATGTGTAATATATATAGTATTCAAGTAAAATTATATTTTCATTGTATACATTTGGAAGTTAACATATTTTGAATTTGTAAATACTCAAAACCAAAATACTTATATGATATGACTTATGTATTTTACAGTAAGAGTTAATCTAAGTTATTATATTCCTCATCATTTCCAGAATTCTTATAGCATTCACAACTTCAACAATAATAAAAATCAGCACTTAGCTATATAGCTAAGCTATTGCTTTCACTGCCAAGTAGACTCGTTATGTGATTCATTAGGCAGAAGACAGAAGTTACAGGTCTCCTTTTCCAGTTAAGTCTCTTGAGTACCTACTCAGTGATCAGTAAGTATTTACAGGCTCACTGATCAGTTTCATGGATGGAAAATCAGAGAGATTTGACTATTCATATTAATGTATAAGAGAATACTTGAGTATTTAACATCTTAATCAAATTATAAGAATCATGTGTCATTCTTGTACTTCATTCCTTCAAATATGCTTATTAGGAAACCACTGTAGAGTAGAACATTTAATGCACTACACGAAGAACACATGATGAAAACATACTTGGTTTCCATTTTTGAAAAATTCATAACCTACAAGAAATTAAGGTGTTATATACTTTCTCTTCTCCTCCCAATAAACTATGTTATAAATGAGCTATGAATGTTGATTTATGACAATTTTTTTTTTTTTTTTTTTTACTGTTCCAATATTATCTTCTCGGGGGAAGAATATAGCAAGCAAATGAAAAAGCAAAAGCACATTTATGGAATTGTAGATGGTATTGTGAATTTTTTGTTGTTGTTATGTTATGTAGCATCTCAATATACTTACTATTTTTGTTAAGTTCCTCATTGAGGGTGAGAGGTGATAGGAGGCAGTCACCTTTTCGTAAATAAAAAGAACCATTTCCTACTATTTTTGTATGCCCATATGCACATTAACATAGTTTCTGTGCATAGCTAGGTTCTGCCATTTGAATGATTTATGGTTATTTTGGACAGATTTTGGTATATAAAATTATTCTGGGAAGTTGGAGAGGTGAATGGTTGTTAGTAGCAGAAAAGAAAAGGAGGTTTTCTCTCTCTTGCAAGAGGTCAAATTGTGGTTAATTATTCAATATTGATACTGTAAAATATTAGAAATATAATTAAAATATTTAAGATGCATATAACTAGATATGCATAGGCAATATTTTAATAGTCAGCAGTAGCTATATTTCTTAATCAATTTCAGTATGTTTTTTAAATGTTCTAAGCACTGATCCTAGAAGTTTTATGTTATTCATATTCTTTTCAGATGCAGTAAATGTGTCATTTAAGAGCAGAGGTTCTGCCCTTATTTTTGCAGATTCAAATCCAAGATCTATCACTTAACAATCCGAAACTTTGAGTAAGTGTTAGTTTTATGAGATCCATATACTCCCTTTTCACATACGGATGATAGTAATAATACCTACCACATAGGTTTGCTATAAGAATCATTTAATAAAGGGGCGCCTGGGTGGCTCAGCGGGTTAAGGCCTCTGCCTTTGGCTCAGGACATGGTCCCAGGGTCCTGGGATTGAGCCCCACATCGGGCTCTCTGCTCCACAGGGAGCCTGCGTCCTCCTCTCTCTCTGCCTGCTTCTCTGCCTACTTGTGATCTCTGTCAAATAAATAAATAAAATCTTAAAAAAAAATCATTTAATACAGTCAAAGTGCTTCGAATAGTGTCTAGCACATGGCAGCTTACAAATATTATTTTTATTCATGGTATTAGTATTGTTTTGTTGGCTTATTTTAGTATTATGTGATAGAATTAAATCTTAAAACAATCTCTGGGGCGCCTGGGTGGCTCAGTTGGTTGAGCAGCTCCCTTCGGCTCAGGTCATGATCCTGGACTTCCAGGATCGAGTCCCGCATTGGGCTCCCAGCTCCTTGGGGAGTCTGCTTCTCCCTCTGACCTTCTCCTCTCTCATGCTCTCTCTCACTCATTCTAAACAACAACAACAACAAAAAAAAAAACAATCTCTGTGCTTGTAATAGGGAGAAATATCATGTCTGACTTCATACTGCTTCTATTTCCTTTGTTTCTGTGATATATAGCTTAGAAACTTCTGCTTAACCTCTGCACACAGACGTGTTGGAGTGAAGATTTGCAAACCTGCTTTTTACCTATTATCTGCCTCACCTGAGGAGATGAGGAATTACATACAGCAATGACTATGTTATCTTTAAGATTTACAGGAACCAGGGGCACCTGGGTGTCTCAGTGGGTTAAGCCGCTGCCTTCGGCTCAGGTCATGATCTCAGGGTCCTGGGATCGAGTCCTGCATCGGGCTCTCTGCTCAGCAGGGAGCCTGCTTCCTTCTCTCTCTCTCTCTGCCTGCCTCTCCATCTACTTGTGATTTCTCTCTGTCAAATAAATAAATAAATAAAATCTTAAAAAAAAAAAAAAAGTTTTACAGGAACCACAGTCAGATTCCTACAGGCAAAATCAATTGGCCAAGAATAAAGAAGTTACATGACCTTCCTTGGCTGTCTACAGATGTCAGTCACCTTTTGACTCCAACCTCCTCCCTTCCTCCTTTGGCTAACATTAAAGAAGCTAACATTTCATGTTGAGAAATGACAGTTCCTTGGAACAATAGTCTACCATCTCCTAAGTTCACTGGTTTTTGGAAAAAAGTCCTTTTCCTTAACCCAATATCTTGCCTCGACTTAATGACCTGTTAAGAGTTGAGCAGAACAAGCTTGAATCTGGCCACATGCTTACTGCACAGTGCATTTAATTCATTGTAGTATGTTATATTACCAAAAGCTCTCCATAATTCAGTGAGTCAGTTTGGTAGAGGATAAAATGGTTACAAAAAAATAAAGTAATGCTTAAAATTATTTCTTATTAAAAAAAAGCTATCAAGCATAAACCAATTTCTTATTAATCTGGATTCTGGTAGCTTTCATATACTATTTTCAAGTTTTTATCCCTTCTTCTCTTTTTCTATAATTCAGTGAAATCAATTACTCTCCTCACATGCTGCTCTGTTAATTTAATTCACAGTCACAAAAAATTTAAGTTATTCCTAGTTAAAGAAATTAGAGTCCTATATTCTATATTTAATATAAGTGGTTTTTTAATGATTATTTCCTTTAAAAATGTTTATCTCAAAATGGTTATTCAGTTATTCAATAAGATAGCTCACAATTGCTCTCTGCTAACAATGACATGTTTAAAGGGCCTCCCGCTTAGATTCTGATGAATTTATAGTCCCTTGTAGAAAATGAACAACCCATTTATTCTGTTTGTGAATGAGCAAACTATAGCAATATGAATGTTGACATTTACACTGGGCATTGAGGAATAAGAATTATATTTGTAAGGGCACCTGGGTGGCTCAGTAGGTTAAAGCCTCTGCCTTCAGCTTGGGTCATGATCCCAAGGTCCTGGGATGGAGGCCCACATCGGGCTCTCTGCTCAGCGGGGAGCCTGCTTCCCCCTCTAGCTCTGCCTGCCTCTCTGCCTACTTGTGATCTCTCTCTCTCTGTCAAATACATAAGTAAAATCTTAAAAAAAAAAGAATTGTATTTGTATATATATCTTGGGTCTATTTAAGTTAATTTGACTTACTGTTGCTAAATAATGGGCAATAAAATAAATATTAAGAAAGAAAATAGAAAATTTAAATGATAGGGAAAATGAGGCAAGATTTTATAATATTGGTGCTTAAAAACATGTAATAAGATCTTTTATATTCACTGGATTGTCGGGTATGGTAGTTTTAAAAAGTGGGAAATAAAACCAGTGATAAATATAAAACTGATATCTGAGGAGAAACAAAAGCATTCCATAAGTCATCAACTTAGCAACTTTGGAATATATAATACGCATTAAATCTCTGGAATTTATTCCTCCTTTAACTGAATGTTTATACCCTTTGACCAACAGTTCTCTAATTCCTCCCATACCCCCAGACCCTGGCAAACACCATTCTTTTTGTTTCTGTGAGTTCAGGTTTTTTAGATTGCACATATAAGTTATATCTTACAGTATTTGTCATTCTCTGTTGACTTACCTCACCTAGCATAATGAGCTCAAGATCCATCCATGTAGTTACAAATGGTAGGATATCCTTTTTTCTCATAGTTGAGCAAGATTCCAATGTGTGTGTGTATATACAAACACACATATATATGTATGTGTATAATATATACATATAGATTATATAGATATACACATTTATGTTATATAGTTATAGATACACATTTATATATATTATATAGATATACACACTTCTATATATATGAAATAGATTCTATTCTATATAAGCATATTCTATTATATGAAAATATAAACAAGATGTGTGTGTCTGTGTGTGTGTATATATACACATATACATATATATGTATACATGTATACATATATATATATGAGATGCATGTGTCTATGTGTATATATATGCATATACATATACATATATATGTGTATATGTATACATACATATATATATATGTATACTCACACACACACACACACACACACACACACACATATCATTTCTTTATTCACCTGTTGATGGGCAGGCACTTAGATGTTTTCCCTATCTTGGCTATTGTAAATAAGGCTGCATTAAGCATGGGATTGAACTTATTTGTTTGGTATCTTATTTTCATTTTCTTTGGACATATACTCAGAAATAGGATTACTGGGTCATACGGTAGTTTTATTTCTTCTAATTTTTTGAAGAAATTGTACTGTTTTTGCATAGTAGTGAACCAATTTAAATTCTCAACTGTGCACAAAGATTCCCTTTTCTCCACATCCTCGACAACACTTATTATATCTCATTTTTTGATGACAGCTGTTTTAACAGGTGTGAGATAATATCTCATTTTAGTTTTGATTTGCATTTTCTTCATGATTGGTGATGTCGAACACTTCATGTTGTTGACTCTTTATTTGTCTTTGGAGGAAAAAATATCTATCCAGTCCCTCTGTTTATTTTTAAATCAGGTTGGATTTTTGTTACTGCTGCAGGAGTTCCTTATAGATTTTTGGATATTAACCCTTTATCAGATATTTGCTTTAAAAATATTTTCTCCCAGTCTATAGATTACCTTTTCATTTTGTTAATTGTTTATTTTGATATGTAAAATTTTTTTAGTCTGATGTAGACCAACTTGCTTATTTTTTCTTTGTTGCATACGCTTTTGATGTCATATACAGAATATTGCCTAGGCCAATGCCAAGGAACTTTTCCTGTACGTTTTATTCTAAAAGATTTATGGTTTTAGGTCTTTAATTCTTTAATCCACTTTGAGTTAATATTTATTGTTGATGTAAGATAACTGCCCAATTTCATTTTTTTGCACATGGTTATCCAGTTTTTTAACACCATTTATTGAAGAGACTATCTTTTCCCCATCAAGTATTCTGAGGTTAGAGGAAGAAAGGAAATCTATACGATTTCTAAAAGCTCTGTCCTAGAAGATAAAGCAGGTGGCAACTACTTATTATGTAAGTCAAAAGAAGGCAGGGAAGAATAACAAATGTAATTGCATTCAGAGGATCTAGTGGCTAGAGAGGTGTGAGAACAGAGCAGTGATTTCAAATATTTTTATCACTTATATCAGAGAAAAAATGTTGATCATGCCCATTCAGTATATGTATATCTACTTATGATTCTGTCTATAAAGTATCATTGATCCATATATCAGAAATCTTAAAAAAGTTTTATTTTTTTCCCTTTCAGTTTAAAATAAATACAAATAAAGTTTTTTGTTTTAATTTTTGTCCCAAAATAAAACAGCATAATAAGCAACAAATCATCTCCAGCCTGCTGTTCCTTGCTTTTACTGAGTTCGGTGGGCTTCGCCCTTTAACACTCCTTCAAACTTCTCAATATAAGGTTGCACATTTTTCTACCCTATTTTTCATATAATTGCCACACCAAGACCTTAATTTTCCCTTCCTCTGCAAAAATTAGTACTTCTTAAGTAGTTATAGAAACAATTGTTTCTTTTTTTATTGCCCCCATCCCACTCATTGATTCTTATTTCAGTGAAAATTCTACTACTTGGGGTTTCAGTTCTGCTTAAATCTCTGGTACACATAGGAGTGATGTAAATATCTTTGATGCTACCACAGTCAACAATCTAACTTCAAAATAATTATATTATTTTAAAATATTTATTTAAAAACTGAAAAATAGTCATAATATAAAAAATACATACTGTTTTGTAGTACATCTCAAAGTATTTTATTGTGATGCATACGTTTTCCTTTTCTAGTATTGCAAAAAAGTTTATTAATCATCATATAACATTTAAATGTCTACTATTGGGACTCCTGGGTAGCTCAGTCAGTTAAGCATCTGCTTTCATGTCAGATCATGATCCCAGGGTCTTGGGATGAGTCCAACATAGGGCTCTGTGCTCGGTGAGGAGTCTGCTTCTTCTTCTGCCTGCTTCTCCCTCTGCCTGCCACTCCTCCTGCTTGTGCTTGCTCTCTCTCTCTCTGACAAATAAATAAAATCTTTATTAAAAAAAATATGTATATCTACTGCAATTCTTCTGGATCACTCCGTATAAATCTGCCTATGTGTGTTTGATTATAAAGTATAATAAAATTATAGAGGGGCACCTGACTGGCTTAGTTGGTATAGCATGTGACTCCACCTTGGCTTGTGAGTGGGTATACAGGTTACTTAAAAATAAAACCTTTGGGGTGACTGGTTGGCTCAGTGGGTTAAAGCATCTGCCTTTGGCTCAGGTCATGATCCCAGTGTCCTGGGATCAAGCCCTGCATCGGGCTCTCTGCTCAGTGGGGAGCCTGCTTCCTCCTCTCTCTCTCTGCCTGCCTCTCTGCCTACTCGTGATCTCTGTCTGTCAAATATATAAATAAAATCTCAAAAAAAAAACCTTTAAAAATATATCTATAGATTCTGACTTAACAGTTATCTTTTTACTGATTACATGTACTGGTATATATATATATTATATATATTACATATAATATATATGCCTTATATATATCATATCATAACCATATCATATATATATATAGGGCAGTACATGTAATCAGTATATACATATTTTTAAAGTATATTATATATATATATTAAAGTATATTTAAAGTATATTATATATATATAAACAGTATTAAAATTAGTGTGGATACACACACACACACACACACACACACACACACACACATACACACATATCAATGACAAGTTTTTTTAATCAGCCATCTCAAAAACTGACATTGTTTGTCCTTTACCCATTTGTCTACTCAGAAAAGTAATTACTATTCTTTGTGTACTCTAACCCTTCATAGTAATTTTTGTCCTAAATCCCATTTATCCAACTGTATCTTCAATTTTAAGCCAGAATATATATTTTGTCCTTATATATTGACAAAAATACCAACATAAAGAAATTTAAAATAAATTGGAAAATGTTAAATGATAAGATATATGCAAAAAAAGTAAAATGTAGATTACACTTCAAATTACATTTCCTAAAATCAGTATATATTATATAATTAAAGAAGAAAAAATGCTGGGACACCTGGGTGGCTCACTGGGTTAAAGCATCTGCCTTTGGCTCAGGTCATGATCTCAGGGTCCTGGAATGGAGCCCTGCATGGGGTTCTCTGCTCTGCAGGGAGCCTGCTTCCTCCTCTTTCTCTGCCTGCCTCTCTGCCTACTTGTGATCTCTGTATGTCAAATAAATAAATAAAAACTTCAAAAAAATTAAAAAAGAAAATAAAAATGTGATTATGTGACTCTTAATCTCACAAAACAAACTGAGGGTTGCTGGGGGGAGGGGGTTTGGGAGAAGGGGGTGGGATTATGGACATTGGGGAGGGTATGTGCTTTGGTGAGTGCTGTGAAGTGTGTAAACCTGGTGATTCACAGACCTGTACCCCTGGGGATAAAAATATATGTTTATAAAAATTAAAAAATTGAAAAAAAATGTGATTATTTCATTGGGAAGATTTGTAATTGTTCCAATTGCTTACTAGGTAATATTCTAACTGCCTATATTCCAAACCAAGACCCTCTGTGTTTTTGTTTTGTTTTGTTTTTTATCATTTACAATCTTACTTAAATCACTTCCTCAACGGTGTCTTTCATAACTTATGTGTGTGTATGCATATGTATTATATATATGAATATACATAATATGCATAATATATGTATATACATAATATTAAACTCAATAGATACAAATTAAAATTTAAAAATAAGTTATTTGGAAAAATTTTAGAGATATCTATCCAGATGAAGCAGCATTTAATGAATGTATCCTTAAAAATTTGGCTTTCATGTAAAGAAACTTTTATAAAAAGGAAAATATAAACCCATCACCTTACATTTCTATATGCACTGGTGAGGAAAGAAAATGTTCTCTCAGCAGCATTATATTCATTCATCAGTAGAAAGACTGTAACTCCATGGTATTGTATGGGTCTGTCCCAAACTTACGTGATAATGTTTGAGGGCATTTGCCTATTAATTTTATCATAAGGCCAGATTGATTCCAGGAAAGCCTTCTGTAGATATGTAAAGCAACCTTCTGTCTCTCATAAATCATAATTTGTGTTCCTTATGTGTGAACAGAAGGTATAGGTAAACAAACCAATTTGTGGAAGTTAGCTATTTTTTTCCTCTAAATTTCCAAACTCCTTTGAAAACTCTTAACTTAGCTTCTTTTAATCTCTCCTTCCGTTGTGTATATTTTTGTTTCACAGAGTAACCTTATTGATGTAGTATCTAAGTGATGCACCATTGCTTCCATTTCTTACAACCTTTTCTGTTTTTGTTTTATTCTGTTTTGTTTTAGTACCTGAGAGAATGAATATATAAGTATATATAATATATAAGTAAGTATATATAATATGTTGAATATACATATATATTCAATGTATACTAATATATGTATCTCACTATTGGACTGATTATATATATATACATATATGTGTGTGTGTATATATATATATATACACAATTATTTTGTTTGTTTCAAACTTTCTCCTATTTGTTTTAGTTATTTACTCTTGCCCTCCAAAAATGAGTAAGTTAAAACAAACAAATAAAATAATTCATATGATTTTGAAGTTTTGCAATTGGAGCAAGGCTTGATGGGTTCAACCTGTTTCTGTTTTATTTTTGAGCAGCTTAAGTAGGACTAGAACCTTTATTTTCAAGATGTCCCACATACATATCTGGCAATCTGGTGCTGTCAAATGAAGCTAAACTGATGACTGGAGACTTCATTCTCCTCCCTGTGGACTTCTCCATGGTTCTTTGCACTTCCTTACATGATGGCAGCTGCTTCCAACAAGAAGAGTGACAGAAAGACTGAGCATTCCAAGAAGCATAGAGCAGACATTTCCAGTCCTTTTGAAAACTAGGTACAGAAGTGCCAAAATGTCCCTCCTGATGTATCTTATTGGTAGCCACAGGATCAACCTGAGATTAAGAGGATGGAAAATAAACTCCATCTCTCAAAATGAAAGCAACTTCTCTCCATCTTTATTCTATCTCATTGCCCAAGACCCAGATCACAAGTCCACCTTCTTAACTACACAGACTCTTTGTTTACTTATTAATCATCATCCAACTCCTTTATTTTGAACTCCCATATGTAGATACCATGACACTTATTTTTTATGATTATTTTGTTTTGGTTCCTCACAAATTATCACTTTCTTTCCATCAAATATAGTCTTCTTCCTCCTCATCTACCTTACATGTGAAAGTTTTCTTTCCTCTATCACTTTTCTGGATAATTTGTCACATTGTTCATTCCAGCACAAGCCATTTCTTGGGTCTCCTCTGCTTTCCTCACTTAGCTTGTTTTGTTCTCCAATATCATAATTTTTACAAGAATGACTTTTCATAAACTTGCTACCCCATAAAACTAACAGCCACTGTTTCCACTTTATTAGAAAATTTCATTGGCAATAATAATAATAATAAACACCTAAGAGCAAGAACTGTATTAATAACTATATTAACTGTATTTGAATTGTCTTCCCATTCAGTCTTGAGAACAGCCCTATATATCCATACCATGATTTTTTTTGTCCTCCCTTCTTTAAAGAGTAGTAAATCGAAAATCCATGAGTCTATGTGATTTGTTTAAGGACTCATAATAAGTAAGTGACACGTCTATTATTTTAATTCTTCTTTATATGGGGTCATAGCCTATGATCCTATAAGCTATCATATATTCACTCATTGCTCATAGTTCTTAACTGACATTGATATATCAACATTCCCAGTTATATTGACCAAAAATAAAAACTCTAGATCTTTGTAAGTTCTTTAATGCTTTTTTTTTCCTTTTCTTTCTTTAATGTGCTTTTATTAAAAAAAATCTATCTATATATCTATAGCTATCTATTACCATCTACCTATTATATAAAAACAGAATACTCATTATTAAATATGTACCTACATATTTAGTTAAATGCCATTTTATTAATTAGAATTTAATTATAATAAATTAAAGTAACTTCTCTTAAACTATATAAATTCAATTACAAAGGTAAAATGACATGTTCTTTTAATACCTTATGCAATACCTACACCACTTAATCTTTTTTTTTTTTTAAGATTTTATTTATTTATCTGACAGAGATCACAAGTGGGCAGAGAAACAGGCAGAGAGGAAGAAGGGGAAACAGGCTCCCTACTGAGCAGAAAGCCTGATGTGGGCCTCCATCCCATGATCCTGGGATCATGACCTGAGACAAAGGCAGAGGCTTTAATTTACTGAGCCACCCAGGTGCACCAGCACCACTTAATCTTTAAGTATAAAGTTAAATTTGTCGATCTCATAGGGTAGAATCAGAACCCAAGGCTATTTCTAAAGCACCCTCCTTCAGCTTTACCTTAATCCTGTCTGTTCTGTTTTATAGGCCCATTTTTGCACCAGTACATTTCTATAAAATTTTAGAAGTGTCTATTAATAATCACAAAATTTTTCTGGGACTTTTATTAGGATAATAACTTTATAGATAAATTTGGGAAATCTGTTTATCTTTATAATAATAAGTCTCACAGTTAATGAGTGTCTTTTCATTATTTAGGTCTTTATTTTTTCTCAATAAGAGTTTATTAATCTCTGTGTAGAGATTTTATATTTTCATTAGATTTATTCTTAGGCATTTGATAATTTTACTGCTATTGTAATTGTGTCATATTAAATTTCATTTTCTAATGACTTTTTGCTGGTATATAAATTTTATATTTTTGTTCATTGATATTATTTATTAATCTTATAATACTTAGATTATTTAAATATACAATATACTAGAAATGTCATGCTGAAAATTACTTGATTTTGACCACAACAGATTTTAAAGTTTTATTTTTTTAATCTGTGTTTTTAAAATTTGTCTCCCCTCAGTTCATTTTCTATCACTTATAGAAATTTAAATAAAAGTAGTAAGACAGACATCCTTGAACATGGTTTAATCTCAATGGAAAAATTTTCAATATTTCATCATTAAATATAAATGGTGCTCTGATTTTTTAATAGATTTTCTTTATCACATTAAGTAAACTTTTCTACCCAGTTTGCTAAATATTTTTTATCAAAAATAAGTTTTAGATTTTATTATGTGCTTTTACTTCATCTATTGAGACAATCACACTTTCCCTTTATTTTATTAATGTGGTGAATCACATTGATTTTCATAGGTTAAACCAATTTTGTATGCTTAAAAAGCTCATTGTTATTATCTTTTTTTATTAAATTAGTGGATTTGATTTGCTATTACTTGTCTATATTTTGTATCCATTTGTTAGTACTGAAAAGTATTAACTTGTAATCTTGTTTTCCTTTAGTGTTATTATCTGGAATATATTACTCTAATAAATCAAGTAGGAAACATTTCCTAATTTTTTGCCCTGTATGAATTTGTTTAAAACATGTGCTTTTCTTTAAATATTTGTGAATGAAGTCATTAGTGATGTCTTGGTCTGGAATATTCTCTGTAGAAAAAAATAAATTAAGTGTAGATGAAAAGTTTAATAAGATATATTACTACTAAGACATTTTTGTTCTATAGATCTCACATTAAGTTGTAGTTTATTGAAATTTGACCATTGAATCTAAATTATCAAATATAGTGACAAAATATTTTCTTGCTGTGTTTTAAATGTATTTGGGGTCTACCATAATGTCCATTTTATTTTTAATATTCATAATTTGTGTCTTATCACCTTTAATTTTAAGCTTTCTAGATGGTTTATTAATTGTGTTATGTGCTTATTTCATTATGACTTTCTTCTTATTTCTTTTATTTTCTTTTTTTCTTCTCTTTTCTTTGTTTTAGAGAGACAGAGAGAGAGTACAGGAGTGTTGGAAGGGACAGAGGGAGAGGGAGACAGAGAATCCTAAGCAGACTCCATCCTCAGTGCAGAGCCGTAGGCAGGGTTGGGTCTGATAACCCTGAGACCGTGACTGAGCTGAAATGAAGAGCTTGATGCTTAGCTGATGAAGTCCCTCCTCTTATTTCTTTGGTTTAAGTTTTCTGCTCTTTTATTGGAAATGGGTACTCAGGTAATTTTTTTTTAAGATTATTTATTTATTTGACAGAGAGATAGAGAGAGAGCCCAAGTAGGCAGAGAGGCAGGCGGAGGGAGAGGGAAAAGCAGGTTTTCTGCTGAACAGGGAGCCCAAATTGGGCCTCGATTCCAGGACCCTGGGATAATGACCTGAGGCCAAGGCAGCCGCTTAACCTACTGAGCCACCCACGTGCCCAAGTAATTGATTATTGCCATTCCCATTTAATATATATATTTAGAGTTAATCATCTATTAATGTCGTATTTTCACTATAATTAAGTTACAACTAGTGCAACACACCACTTTCATTTCTTCCATAATCTAGGATTTATTTAGAATTATACTACTTCATTTTTAACATTTTCAAATTTATATATATATATTTTTTAATATTTTGATTAATTAAATCATGATCAAAGAATATACTTTGATTTTATCCTTTGAAATATGTTGAGCATATACACTTTAAATTGGCAATTTGGTAAATATTTTATATTTCTCATGGATAGGTGAAGTTTTCTCTATATGTCCAATCCAGATAATTTTGTTCATTGCTGCTTGATCTTACATAATTTAACTGATTTTTTTTTTAAGATTCTGAAAGCGATATGTTAATGCTTCTGGATTATGATGGTACATTTTCAGTTAAAATTTTTAATGGCTGTCATTTTTTGCCTGCCATATTTTGTGTCTATGTTATTTGGTACATATAAATTTATCATCGTTAATCATCCAGTAAATGGATGAATGTTAATGAACATTTTAGTACTTTAGAATACACTACTTCATGCACTATTTCTTGCTTTAAAGTTTACCTGATTGATATAAGTATGACTACATCAGCTCTCTTTGAGAACAACCCTGACCCACTTAAAGCATCCATACTTTTAAATTTATTTGTTTATTTATTTATTTATTTTAGATTTTATGTAACTTGTCAGTGAAAGAGAGATTGAACACACACACGCAGAAGTGGCAGGCAGAGGGGGAAGCAAGCTCCTTCCCAGCAAGAAGCCTGTGCAGAACTCCATCCCAGGACCTTGAGCTCATAACCTGAGCCCAAGGCAGCCATTTAACCTACTGAGCCACTCCGGCATCACAAAACACCCATGCTTTTTGACAATAATACCCTTCTAAATTTTTCTTGTTCTAAGACATAGAACTACCTACCTCACTAAAATCTATTTTTTATTTTAAAGAATATGCTTAGACACAAATATCTGACCAGGAGTTTGCAAATATGTTACTATTGAGCTAGTAAAATAGATTTTTTGGATCTTTTGAAATACTGTGGAAATCAATATATTGTTTTAAGATATAACATAGTATGTTTTCTATCATGCTTTTCCAATATCAGTTTCCATCTATTACCAAGACTTAACGATAAGAATGCTACACTGAAGTTGTGGGTTTGCTATTGATTTCTCAAAATTTATGGATAATAGGGGGGTGCCTCAGTGGCTCAGAGGGTTAAGCCTCTGCTTTCAGCACAGGTCATGATCTCAGGGTCCTGGGATCGAGCCCTGCATCGGGCTCTCTGCTCAGTGAACGTCGGCTTCCTCCTCTCTGCCTGCCTCTCTGCCTACTTGTGATCTCTGTCTATCAAATAAATAAAATCTTAAAAAAAATTATGGATAATAATGGCTCTTTTTAAAACATTTTCTTTCTTTAATTTAAGCACTTTATATGACAGTATTGATCAACAATACACACACACACACACACACACACACACACCTTTATTTGATTCAGTAATATTCCATTTGTACTTCTTTACATCTGATCTTTCTACTCTTTATCCAGCTAATCTGAGTTTTATTATGATTTAACATTATCTCTCTTATCTTACGCTTCTACAACATTTCTCTTTTAATTGATTTCTGTAGCTTGAACTTCTTGTCCATATAAATGATTTCCAATTCATATATTCCTGGCCTTTTAAGTTTTTATTTTACTTCCAGTTAGTTAAAATACAGTGTTATACTGGGTTTTAGATATACAATATAGTGATTCAACACTTCCGTGTATCACCATGTGTGCATCACAAGTGCCCTCCTTAATACCCATCACCTATTTAACCCATTCCCCACCCTTCTGGGAACCATCAGATTGTTCTCCATAATTAAGGGCCTATTTCTTGATTTGTCTTTTGCTCTCTTCTTATTTTCCCTTTTGCTAGTTTGATTTGTTTCTTAAATTCTACATATGAGTGAGATCAGATGGATTTTTTCTTTCTCTGACTGACTTAGTTCATATATCCCTACTCTTAACCTCTTGTGAGCTACTACCATACATTAAATTGACATTCAGACAATTTTCCTGTAAGTATATTCTGGGGGAGGTTTGGGTCCAATTTCTCTTTTATAGACCTAAGAACCTTATAAAAGTATTTATTATATACTATTTTTTTCTGTCTAGGAGAAGTGAATATAAATTCCATCTAATATTTATTTTTCCTTTATAATGTCTTTGAAGAACCGGATGTATCTTTTTCAGAAATATGAATTCACATTATTGGAGCAAGCGTAATATGTGATACTTCTATAGATTTTCCAATAAGAGATGTAGTTTAAAAAAATCTATCTATCTATCTATCTATCATCTATCATCTATCTATATATATCTATATATCAAGATGCTTGTTAATGTTGTCATCAAATAACAAAGAAGCTCCACTAATGGTTTCCTTGAATGAGACAATCGGGTTATGAATAGATGTTCTCACAACCAATTAAGTCTGTCTCAGTAGATTCTATAATAATTCTGAGACCACCCTTTTGATGAACACTGGTGTTTGCAAATGAAAACACTTATGTCCATCATGGAACTACATGTTATGCTTGGACTTGCTCACATATATTAAATAAATAAATAGCCCACCATGAATGTAGGAACAACAACATTTTCTCTGAGTATAGTAGAATTTTTTTTTTTATCTTATCCACATTGTTTATCTTACTAGGACTAAAGTTAGGCTAATTTTAAAGAAGGAAATAACCCCAAATGTCAGAAAATATGAAGATCAATTAGTATGCTCAGCAGATAAAAAAAATAAGTTCTCCTCTCTGGGTCTAATAAATAGTTCTTCCTTTTATTTTCCTCATCTCTGTCAACAATTCCTTAATGATTACAGTGTTATACATTTAAACACTTTCTTATATATAATATATTTAGTTTAAGTCAATATTTAGTTTTTAGTACCTTTTATATTTTGCCTTCCCACTTCCTAACTATTACCCGTGCCTCTGTTTTTCATGATAGGGGAAATGCAATAGCTCCTCAATGGCCACTATGAACTATAGATTCTGGAATACCTCCCCCTTAATTGATTCCTACATTGTTGTCTTAATGTATTACTCTTCCTAAAGCAGACCTTTGATCATAGTCCTACTCTATTCCATAAAATCTTCCCTACTTATTCTTGGCCTACCTTTCTTCAACAGAATGTGAGGAAAAGAAAACAAATCAGCTTCTTCAGATGAATACGATAAATGATCCTTTGTCTATATACATACAATATGCATGCCAAATCCAAACAGTATGTACAATTACATGTATGTATAGGCATGTGCTTATTTGTATAGTATTCCTATGTCCCATTAAGAAGATAATCTCATTTATTCATTTTTTCATTCACTGAGTACATTCATTGAGTTTATTCATTCATTGAGTTCAACAGATGTCAGATGAGAACACAGGCCAGTAGATCTCCACTCAGGCTCCTTACCAGACCTACCCAGGAAACCTTCACAATATACCTGTACCCCACCACTACCACACAGATTCTGCCAAAACTGGGCTAAGGTATATTCAGACAGAGAGATTTTCAAAACTTTCCATTCCTTCAAATATGCAAGCAAAGTTAACAATCTCTGGTTTAGGAGATATAAATAGTTATGCTAATTACTCAAGAATGCACAAATATGGAAAAGACAAGGTCCATCCCCAAGACTGTACCCTTAGCTGTAACGGCCACAATTTTTGGTCTTTGGTGAAAGACCAACATGGATTGGATTCTTAGCTTCATCATTGGCTCCAGCCTTAGTTTTTTTCTTAACATTTCTTAAGCTTTAATTTTCTGATTTCAAAGATAGAGATAAAATAGTTTTTTTTTCTGATTAAATAATTTTGTGCATAGAAAGCCTATAGCAGTGTTGACTGTTAGAAAATACTTAATATAACACTTAATGTTGCTGTTATTGGTGATAATACCAATTCGACAACATCTGTTTCACACAGTAGTATGATGCAAATACCACAAAAGAAATAAAAATAAACTCACTTTTCAGAGGGGGGAATCCTTATTTATTTATTTATTTGAGAGAGAGAGAGAGTGCATGAGACTGGTGGGTCAGAAGGAGAAGCAGACTCCTTGCTGAGCAGGGAGCCTGATGTGGGACTCGATTCCAGGACTCCAGGATCGTAACCTGAGCCAAAGGCAGTTGCTTAACCAACTAAACCACCCAGGCACCCAGGGGAATCCTTTTATATGAAGAAATTCAGGGGGGTGTCATGCAGTACATTTTTACATAAAGGTAAAAACTGATTCTACATGGGCAGTGGAATGAAGTGCATTTTTAGCAGAAGGAACAACACACTGAGGCAAAGGCATAGAATTGGAAAACACAGGGTTTGCTTGGCAGTTATCAAATAGGCCAGTTAGAACATAGGGTTTTAAGAACATAGGGTTCTTAAAATGATATAGTGGAGTTTTTTTTTTTAAAGTTTGAGTACAGGTTTTATCAGACTTCTAATACAAAAACCAAATACATTTGTCTTTTGTTCATAATGGAACTGTGGGTTTTATGAATGCAGGGTTGATATTGGAAAAGTATGTTCATGGAAGTTTCACTTTTCAGGAGCAGTGTGCACAGGTTAGAAAATAATACCTCAATAAACAACAAAAGGAAAATAAAGATTTTGTGTATGGATTTATGCAGATTAAATATATGATGGATTAGTGTGTCAATGGGAGAGAATATATTCAATTTTACTCACCCATTTTATTTAAGCAAAAATACCACAAACTTACTTTATTTTGGAAGGCTCACACGTCTCCAGTTACCAATTGGCTGATAGAATTACCAGATTTTTAGTTTTCCTCCAACAAAAACAACAAAACACCTCCTGTTATTGACGTGACCTCCTTTAAGAGCAGGTAGAGGAGCCACAATTCAGTCCATAGGCTGTGATCATTGCCACATTGATTATACATTTGAACCAACCAGACGTCAGCACCAATTGCCTCTGCCTGGAGGACTGGCTACTGCTCTTTGCTGCTTTTTAATTTCTTTTTAACTGGACAGTCCTTCCTCATAAAACAAAGCAAGAACCTATTCATAGAATAAAATTGTTTTCCAATTAACTTTAGTTAGATTTTGCTTTCACAGAATAGAAACAAAGCTTGGTTTTCCCTTCTACCGATACTTGTTCTGCTTGTTTATCTCCAGCATTATTTGACAAATTGTGAAGAAATGTGGACAGATCTTTTGGTTTTTTTTTTTTTTTTTTCCCTGACCTGTCATTCTCAGTACCACATGGAGGTTGATTTTCAGTTTTTCTAATGGTGTGAGAATATTCAAATTTGACACTGCATTTGCATGTCATGTTGAAAGGCCTATATTCAAATACAAGAAATGGCAATTTATAAGACTTTTTAGACCTGAAAGATATACCTGAAATCACCTGTTCACAAAGCATATTTTAGATTGTGCACAATAATCAGCACTCGATTTAATTTGGCTATTGAAACATTTGGGAGGACTGAAACAGGAGTTTTGAAAGGGCTGTAATGTAGAAGCTTTCCTGTGAGCTGATCCTATCCAGAGTTCTTATCTGTTGCCTAGGCAGAGAATTATAATTGGTACCTTTCTTCATCTAGAAGATAATGGAGTGGAAAGGAACTGTTGCTGGTAAACATTGTTTGAGAAAAAGAAAGCAAAAGAGATACAGAGACAGAAATTATGTTCATCTTAATTAATAAATGAGATTAAAAAAATAAAGCCTAGATTTAATAAAATGTTTACATGGCTTCTAAACAACCAGAATGCATACTTTTCTATACATGACTTCCTGGATAAGTGTCGTGACTTGGTAATTATTTATTTTTTTTTTCACCAGTCAAGTCAAAATGTCTTATTTCTTCCAAATATCACATTTTCAGTAACTCAAAGGGCTAAAACACAAAGTAAGAAATAAGACCTGAATATCACCATGGTTCAGCCTTTACAGGTCGTTCTTCACTATGTATGAATACAGTAATCCTAACCCTGATAGCAGAACCTGATAGTAAATCCCATTTTCACATGCCCAAGCCAGAGGGAGAAAAACAAAACAAAACAAAACAAAACATTCAAACTGACTGTATAATACCATAAATGTCTGTTCAGAGATGCTCACTAATACTCTTAAAAAGACTTTTATCAATGCATTATCTTTACATATTGGTGTTTTAATGTCTTATTCACAACTTTTGTATCAATAATTTTGGTTTATTCAACCAAGGCTTAATTAAAAAAATTTGTTTTTCTCCCACCTAACTCTTATCTCTCCAACCTCACCTCCAAAAATTCTCCCAAATTTTAATATTTCTTCTTAGGAAAAAAGAATCCATTAATATTTTGAAAATATAATTTTGTTGTTGTTGTTTCTGCTTAGAGTCTCCATGGATTTTAGAGTAATTTATTAGATATAATTAAACATCAAATTTCACTGATCTGTCCATCCCAATACAGAAAACATTCCCCAAACAGGAGATCATGGCATTAATAGAAAGGTAAGGAAACAAGTTATGATAAAACAACAATCTCTTTATTCCAGGGTAAAATCCTATGATTTTTTTTTTCATAGAACATTGATATTCAATTAAAAAAAAAACTTAGCAGAACTACAAAATGTAGTCGAGATAAAGAGAACAAAACAGTTTAAAAACATAAAGGAATAGGGGTGCCTCTGTGGCTTAGTGGGTTAAGTGTATGCCTTCAGCTCAGGTAGTGATCCAGAGTCCTGGGATCTCCCACATTTCAGGGTCCCTGCTCAGCAGGGTGTCTCCTTCTTCCTCTCTTTCTAACCCTCCCCCAGCTTGTGCTCTCTCTCAAATATTAATATCTTTATTATAATATCAAATGCAATCTTAAAAAATAGTCATAAAAGAATGATTATATCTAGAAAGAGAGAAAAAGGAAGGCCAAATGTTAAAAAAAAAGAAGTACAGAAAAGTTTAGTTATAAACGCTCCCGGGATTAATTGCACGCTCATTAGCATCTTTGCTGTGGACCATATACTTTTGAGATGTGTCTTTTTATGAAGTTTATTTTTTGTTCTGTTTGCTTGATTTTTAAATATAAGCTTAGACTATAATCAAGAGATAAAATCTGACTTTGTAGTAGAATTCACACCCTTTCTGTTGATATCATCAATCGTGGTAAAGTAGAACATGTCTGAACATTTATCTTAAGGCTGGTGAACCTGGAGAATGACATAAAACCTGGCAGCAATGATAGCAGGTGGTGAGAGAAACCCTGCTGGAGGAAAAATACAAAATTACTTTAAGTACTTATGTATTACTAGGGAATACAGAGGAAAGTGTGGAGTCTGTTAATACAGCTTTCAACCTCTGTATAAAGAAAGGGCTATAATAAATCAGAGATTCTATCTTTAGGACACCAAAATCCATTGATAATTTTACTGAGTTGAACTAAAATTAGCTCAGTAAAAATGTCATGTGGTCAAATTAGCCTTAATGGGACCACATAAACACACACATATACACAGAAGGACTGTCATTTTTAGTTCAGTTCTCTCTTTAAGTTTTTCTAGGCAATTTTGCCAAATTCTTTGGTAAGGCTTCATTTTAAAGAAGGAAGAAGAGCAGTAGAACAGAGGAAATGCTTAAAATATCAATTTAGCTGAAACTTGTAAATAATCACCTTTTCAATTTAGTTGAAATTTGTGAAAAATCACCTTATAGAACCTAGATGTTTT